>NW_024580671.1:21653520-21901366 GCF_017639235.1 Corvus kubaryi | reverse complement strand
CTCGCTGTTCTGGAAGGAGGAGATGGAGCTCACGCTGGTGGGGCTGCGGTCCTGGGGCGCGGCTGGGCCCCGCACCGCCCTGCCCCGGGCCGGGGGCCGCGTACCGCCAGCACGGTGAGCAGCGTGGTCTTGCCCGAGTACTGCAGCCCCACCAGCGTGAGCTCCATCTCCTCCTTCCAGAACAGCGAGCGCAGCCACTCCAGCAGCCGCGCCACCAGCGACAGCATCCCGCCCAGCGCCCCCGACCTGCGGCAGGCGCCCAGCCCCAGCGGCACCGCTTCGCTGCTGGGCATGGGAGCGCTTGGGGGAGGCGAGGCGAGACGAGGCGGCGGCGGCGGTGGCGGGGCTCGGGCCGGGCCGGGCCGGGCTGGGCTGGGCTGGCGGTGGCGGGGCTGCGCGGGGAGCCGAGCGCCGGGCAGGGCCTCACGTGACGGCGCCGCCGCCCTTCTCCCGCCGCCACTCGCTGCAGAAGGGGAGGGGGCTGGGCTGGGCCGGGCAGGGCCGGGCCGGGCAGGGAGCAGCGGCAGCGCCCTGCGAGTGCGGCGCTGGCTGGGCTGGGCGGCCCTGAGTGCCCGGGGCGGTGATGGAACCACGGGGGTGGGCGGGCGCCTCACGCCGGGATGACGCCGGGGGCAGTCTCGCGGTCCTAAGGGGCCGAGGCGGCGCAGAGAGGCACCGCGAGCCCCAGGAAGCGGCAGGGCGGCTCCGGCCACCGCGGGGATCCTGTGCGGGAAACAGCTGGTCCTGGGCTGTGGAAGGATGGGACGGCCCGGCACAGACCTGCTGCCATGGGCGGGCTGTACAGCATCCCACACCCAGCAAGGGGGCCGTGCTGGCAGCACTGCTTACGAGAGTCAGGCTTACGAGCTGTCAGGCTTCTGACAGCATCGATTTTGTAGGTTCATCATGTCTAATGATGGCAGTTCTCACACCCCTAAACTAGGACCTCCACTGTTCCCATAAAACTCTGCATGAATTGTGCATTGTATAGTGACAGACTTTCAGATCCAGGGCTTACCATGGTTTTATTTTGATTCTCCTGTGATAATTTTTGGAAAATCACCCGTAGTATGACTCGTTTCCTCGAGATGCTTGTGATGATGGGTTTGTTTTGTGATCAATGGTGGGACATGTCACTTCACCAAAAATCTTCTGCCTGCACTGAATAAGCGACATTTAGCATACAGTCTTGCCACAGAGCACTAGAGAAAGGCTTGTTTTACCCATAAACACAGGGCTAACACTTCTGGATCCATCTGCCAGTCCCACAACTTGCTACTGAAATTTGATGCTCTGGAAAGCTTACAGTGCTGGTGGTATTAGTTGATGAAGGACATTCATACAGGTATAAAGGCACATACACATTTAGTGTGTATACCTTTACTATTGAAAAATAGCACATTCATCAAAGCATTTTGAAATTTGGTTTTCTTGGTCTTTTTAGAGACATAATTCAGCAATTTAGAGAATGCAATTTGTGACAAAACTTCACTAGTTACGGCAGTTGGACCACAAAATCTTGAAGCTCTCAAGAGCAGTTGGTTGTGGGCTAGCTGTAGAGGTAAAAAATATCATGGTTTTTCATGCCCTGGTTTTAGATACAGTCAAAATGACTCATAGTGTAATTCTAAAAGTACTGAGTTATTTCTCTTATAAATTTAATTGCATATTTCCAAAATGAAATTGGACACTGGAGCTGGCCGTGCCACCCAATGGTAATGTTAGGGAATTATGTTTCATTGCTTCTCTTAAATCTGATTGCTTTCCTCCAGATTTTATATTCAGTGGCAAGTCTCAAACAATCAAAAGAAGGCATCTTTTTTTTTTTTAACCCCAGCAGCATCAGGTTTTGTTCTGGCTACAGGTAGTCCATTTCTCCTAATGCTGTTCCCTAGCACTGGTAGTTTGGGTAGAGTCAGAATTTTGAATGCCACTCTTAACACTGAGGCAGTGATAGTGTCTTCAGCAGTTTCAAAGCATGATATAGCTCTTGAAGTTTCTTCAAAATTGGTGGCAGAGTGAAAGGAATCAGGTCAGATCCTGCATGGAGGGAGAGTATAGCACAACTCTGCTGGTTTACTTGTCTGTGAGTAACAGCCAGACGGCGGCTCAATATGTAGATACATCCTCACCAGCAGCCACAAATGTACTGGCCAGTTTACCATTTACTCTACACCTAACAGGGGAAATCACTGGGGAAATGGGTGAGAAAGTTGACATTGATGAAGTGGGTTTTTCTGGTTGCATGGATAAAAGGACTGAAAATCACTAATCTTTCATTTTTCTGCTATGTATCTTGCGATTTTTAAAAACTTGTCCTGGCCAAAGCAATTACTGAATTTTGAGTGAATAGGTGAAATGTTTCTGGCTGCCTTAAAACTGATAAATATAAGAATTTCCCCCATCTCCATAAATCACTCATCTGGTGATGTGTAAAAGACAGTCAGTCCATTTGTGAGAGTGATTTCTGGGAATGAAGTGGTTCTGATTACTGCATGGGGGACAATTCACATAAAATTGAGCAGTCTCTATTTTTGCAAGAAATATTAAATTTTTCAATAGTGCTTGAGTCTCATAGTGATGGAAGTTTAATTAACAATATAATGTAGATATAGTAACACTGAGAAAATACATTTCAGGCATATCCTCATAAAAGACTGGCAGAAGATGCACAGATAAAGTCTAAAACATTAATTCAGTTGTACAATGACTGAAGTCTTTTATAGTGTTTGAGGGTTTGTCCAAGTTTAAAGTTCTGTTGTATTGTTCTAAAATCTGTTGCATCTTTTGAAAAACTGTATGATTATAAAAGGCATTCTTTCTTTTACAAACTGTTTGGTAATAGACTGTTTCATGTAAACATATTGCTGCCTTGCTACAATTAGCAGCTCAGAGGACATTTTTTTTGGAGCTAAAAGCTATTCTGTTATCCTATGTGGCTGTAGACAGACAAACCGCTTAATCTTTCTGGGAAACATTTAACCACTGATAAAGTATTTTACTTTTCTGTCTTTTCTATTGAGTTTTACACACAGCAGGACCAGTTTAGCAGTGTTATGGAACCATGCAGCACCCAGCTTATTGAGTCTTCTGAGTGCTCTGAAGGAATAGCAAAGCAGCTTACTCCATTGCAGAGACATATTTGTGCTATAAAAATTTATAAAAGTGTATCTTATGTTTCAGGTGACAATGGTGGGGATGCAATAAACACATGGTCAGCAAAGTGACTTGAATCAACACTGCATATCCAGATCTTTCACATTTGGGGAGAGATTAGGTATTTGAGACTCAGATTTGTAGTTTGGAGCACTACCAAAAAGATTTGATCACATTATCTGTGATAACTTTTAAGCAAGCATTTTAGTGACAGCTGAAGATCATAGAATCATTAATGTTGAAGAAGACATCTAAGATCATCAAGTCCAACCTTTGACCGATCACTACCTTGTAAACTAGATCATAGCACTGAGGGCCACATTTAGTTGTTTCTTGAACACGTCCAGGGATGGTAATTCAACCACCTCCCTGGGCAGATCTTAAGGAGAACAAGCCTTCAGCTGAATGAAATCTCCAGAGAAGAGAGCATGAGAAGAGGTAATGTCTCACTGGTATATTCAGGTTTGTCCTGATATACCGGATATTTGGGGAAAAAACATGTAGAATCAGTAATTTCTGCTAGTGAGGCACTGCATTAGGGAGGGACTAGTCATCTTTTCTGTTTGTAGGCCAGAGTCAAGCAGCTGCATTGCTGAAGGGAACAGAAAGACTGTTGAACTTTACAGTGAAAGCCTTGTAAGGTATCCACCAGTGTCTGCATGTGTCATCTGTGCCCTCTGCTGGCTGCAGCCCCAGAGGCTCCAGTATGTACCCTAAATTCTTGTCATGCTCTGCTGAGGGAAAAGATGAAGAAGGATTTCTGTAAGGACTGTTATAGTGGCAGATTAAGGTTTTTAACTCAAAAATGCTGTGATTTGGATACCTAAACTTGGTATATGCAGCTCGTGCTGGAATAGTTCATAGGATTTACAGGCAGCTTAAGTCCGTTATTAGTTACTAGTCCAGTGTCCACTGTTATTAGTCCAGTACCCTTTAATTACCAGCTGCCCCAGCAGTAAGGTACTTTGTGCTTTGTTGTGACATTAACCATATTATCGTTGTGGGAGTGGAGGGTGTCCTTAGCCTCCCTTTAAATGGATGGTTGTTTTTTTCCCTACCTCAGGAAATCATCACTTGACACAGGCAAGCTGTTGTCTTGCCTCAGCCTACTAGCAGCCTGAGGGAGCAGTGTGCTCCATGAGACTACCAACATATGGTATATTTCTTCTGCAGGATCTTGAAAAGTTCTGTTGAATAAATATATTTCCTGATGTGAAAACAAAGGCAGAGACAGGTGACTGCATGTTTTCTAGCGTCCACATATATATGGTGCTGAACACCACCCTCTGGAATTGTATGCACAGAGCCAAAACATTGGTTGAATATATAATGATCCACATTAATTTTCATACAGTCTGTTTGTGTCTGATTACTAATCAATAAAATACCTTATCAGTTACAAACTAAGGCTTATACAAGCATACACCGAAAAATGTCATCTAATTACTACTGACTCAGGAGAATTACAATCAACAGACCATGATGGTGGTAACACATTAGTGAACATAATTAAAGTTATTCCGTTAAGGATGCTAATATTGATAGGTGCCCTTTATCTTCTTGCCCTTTACTTTCTTGTATATAACAAGGGGACAACAAATGTGGGAAGCTTTTGCAGTGCTGAGTGCTAGTGACAGTGAAGAGTAGTTGCAAGAGTTTTGGAACAGCTACATGAAAGAACTGTTCTGTAAAGACCCTGATCCTTGACTGGTATACACAAAAGCTTAGAACTGATCTTGAATACAGCATGTTTACATCATCATCATCATCATCATCATGAAAAATATTGTGATGCAGGGTTAATATTCAATGAAGTATTTCTAGAAAAACAGATAGGAAGGTCTGGGATAGCCACACATTGGGAATCATTTAGAAGTGGTAAGGGATGAAGTTAGACTAGTAAGCTTTTTGTATCTGTTTCCAGCCACCTATACAATGGTTTTCAGTAGCATAGAAGAAAAAATGCCAAGGAAGGATACAAAAAAAATTCATCTTTAGGAAAGATTAAATCATTAAATAAAGCAGTAATTTTTTAAGACACACATTTTGTATCAATGTTATTTTTTTTGAATGAAAGCAAAAGAGCTGGCACAAGCACAGTGTGAAAAAGTTTTTCAAGGAAGTTTTAGGTGTGTCTGCTTAAAGGATGGAATTTAGTTGTCATCTTAAAAAGATCATCAGTTCTCCATAACCAAATAAGTTTTAAAATTATGTAACTGTCTCTGTGGTGGCCGGTGAACATACATTACAAGGGACAGAGAGTTTTCAGTAAGACAAGTCCCTAGTGCCACAAGAACCACTTTATGTTAGGGTGACCAGAAAGCCTTCTCCCAGGATGCTTGTTCTGTTCTGTTAATCTATCCCAGTTTGGATTCCCCGGTTGGCTCTCAGCCTCTACCCCTCGTCCCTCCCCCAGAGCTTCCCCATTGGTCCCCGTTCCCTGGTCCCGCCTTTTCCCCACCCCCGGATAAAACTGTGAGTTGTGGGGTCATGTTGGTATTTGCCTCTGCACCCTTCGGCAGTGTAGCAGCAATAAATGCTCCTGCCAGAGCGCACACAAATGCCCTTCTCGGCTCTGTGCTACCGACTGTAACACTGAACCCACCCGTGCGGCTGTGGGGGCACGCGGGACCCCACAGAGCCGGGCAGGGACAGTATTATGTCTCTGCTGTCTTCTTGTTTGTGTTGAAAAGTGATGGATAGGTACATGTAGAAATCTAATCTCTCTGGAAGTTGTGTAGTACATACTGCACAGGTCTGAAATCTTCCATACAATTCTTTGCTGATACCACAGGGTATCCCAGTGTGATGCAGGGAATAAAGCAAATTTTGCTGAACTCTTTGGGATTCCGGTCACATCCCGGGCTGTCTACAAAGTGATCTTACTGGCCTCTCAAAATACCTCTCCATGTTGTTATTTTTAACACAGAAAAGCAAAAAAACTAAGGTAAGGATTAAACTATGTTTTCATTCTGTTCATATTCTTTAAGTGCTACTTGCCATCTCTCTTTGAAGTACCAATATCTTTGTGTGTCCCAGAATAAGCAACACAATAAACTAGATCCAGATTATTCAGATAGAGAAGCAGAATTTCAATTAAAATTTTAGCAAAATATCAAAACATTGAAGGAGGGTTAAACAGCTTTCACTTAAACAGACCCTTTCATCAATCCCACTTTAGCATTTCCTTGTCCCTAAATATTGCCAGCCTGAGTTCTCTCCAGAAAGGAGAAATTCAAAATAATGAATGGCAATCAAAGTGAACTGTTCCTCTGTGTAGTGATTTTGGTTCGAAATATCCATTACTTATTTATTTTTCTTCTGTGAGATAAGAATTAGGAGAAAGCAAAAAAGACACAAAATTTAAAAGAATATAAAGAAGTTTATTAACAGAACTAAAAGGAGAAAAAAATAAGTAAGAGTCAAACTAAACCTTCAGAACACTTCTCTTCCCCCCACCTTTCTCCCTTCTTCCACTGACAATGTAAAAAGACAACCCTTGAGATTTTTTCAGTCAGTTTACCACCTCTATAATAATCTCTCTCTCAGTTCACTTAGGGAGAGGAGTCTCTCTTGCTCATGCTATGGAGACATCTCCACAAGAAACAGTTCTCTCATGGCTTCAATGTCACAGCGAGACAGCCGCCTGCGTTGGTTCTCTGCTCACATGTGGAAGTCCCTTCCCTCGACTTACAGCTTTCCCCAAAACTGCTTTTGAGGGTCCAATCTTGAGCTAATGGGATACCATTTTAAGGATGAGTTGTTCAGAAGCAAAAGGTTCTCTTCGCCTGTCTCTGGGATCATCTTCATCTCTAGGAACAGAGGTCTTCTTCTTCCCTGGGAGCAAGGGTCTTCATCACTTTCATCTCTCTCTGTTCAAGCTTCTCACCAGATCACAGCTACTTCAACATTTGCTTATTTCAGCACAGGTACTTTTGTTCATGGCTGTGGTTTGAACGCTCCACCCCCCCATGCTTTCATGAAATTACAACAGGTACTCTGATGTATCATAGTTCATCACCATAGCTTTACAACAGAATTTCAGCTTCTAGGTTTGAAGCATCTCCTCTTTCTCCTCTCTTGGGATTTCAGCTCTTCCTTCTTCACTGACTTTGGTGTCTCTGTGGTGTTTTCTTCACGTGCCTTCACCTTTCCCTTTCCTTTGACTTGGGAGAGGATTGATGTCTGCAGGCTTCATCTGTTCTGGAGAATCTTACAGCACTAAGAGAGTTAATCTCACCTGGGCCTTGCAGCTGGAATTCGCTTCTCACTGTTGGTCACCTAATCTCTGCCGGGCAGCGGCCTCAGATGAATTTCGGCCACACTAGGTGGGGGCCAGCCTGGCCCTCTCCAATTTAGGAGAACATAAGTTTGGCTTTGAGTATAAGATAGTCACCAGCAATGCAAGGCATAGCACCCCTTTCCTTCTTTTTTCCTTTTTCTCCATGGAGACGCATTGACTCCATGGTGACTGTTTATCATAGAATATAGGTAAGACAAATATAATACAGAGAAAAATAATATATTTGGAAAATACTGTAATTTAACACATAGACTTAAATCCTGAGGTCTGTAGGATTTAAAGCATGAATTGCAGATACATGTAGGTAACATAATCCTGAATGAACATTTGAAAGATGGTTGGCAAAGCATTGTGCATCAGAGCACAAGGTAGATAGCAACTTACACATGCAGCTTAGGAAGGCACAGTTTATTGCAATAGACTGCTTTCCTCTCGTCTTTCTTTTACTTTTCTGGTCCTGGCTGGTCTCAAGAGAAAAAGAGATGGGATCAGATGAACAGGTCTAACATATCAGTTAGCGTGTTCCTTTATCTTTACAGTGAGCCTTGGGAAAAGGCTGTCCATATTAAGTACCAGAAAGATAAAAATACTGAATGGGAAGAGACCGGTCTGTCCACATTCCCCGCTGCTTCACTTTCACTTCTGCAGTTCACTTCCTCTGCATCCATTGGGAGGTCCTGGGTGCTCTGTTTCAACTCTTCTGTGATTTTAACTTCTCATTCCTCCTTTTTTGGTGATTTTCTGCTTGAACCATCACAAATGTTCTGCTTGCTATTACCTGGCTGATAGTCAAAAGTATTCATGGCAAGACTTGTAGATTTTGTGAACTTGCAAGCTGTCTTACCACAAAGTGCTACAGATCCAGCATCTTTCAGCTTAGCCATGTTAAAACATTGTGAAAAAAAAAATAGAATTTCATGTAAGTCATACAAGTTTTGCTAAGGCATTACCAGTGATGTTTCCAGTTTTCAGAAACCCTTTGATAGTTACCACAAATGCAGTGCGAAGGGAGTTCAGGCACAGGCACATGCCTTTTCTTTACCCAAGATGAAATAACCAGTATCAAAGCTGCAGTGAAAAAAGCATGTTTTTACACAGGTGATCAAAACCAGATGGATTCTTTTGTGCTGAACAATCTGCTAAATATATATTTTTTATTCATGATTCCACTTGGAACATTAATGGCTGAAATAGCTTTGACTCGTGGACTTATCACTGTAAGTGGGATGAGCAAATTGTCACTTCCTCTTTGTAACTTGCTGTCCAAAAGCCATAAAACATTATTTCTCCATGTTAAGTCTAAAGGCTTCATCTATTTTTCTGCATCTCTGTTATGACCAACAACCTGAAAATTCAAAGAAAATGGATATAATATATGTTTTCTGCTAGATTAAGGAATGAACTTTTTATAAGTAAATGGCCACTATATTGAAATTCTGGTTATTTTCATTAGTGAGGCAGGCTGTATCTGTGGGAGGTGGTGAATTATTTATGCAGATCATGCCTAGCTCTAGGGAGATTTTTAATGTATCCATGCCAGCAGCCACTCTTCACCCATCAAAAGGCCAACTGTCTATTAAGCATCTGACATAATAATTTGAAAAGGTTATTTTATCAAATAAACTGAAGTTAATTGCTTTTAAATGCTTAAACTGACTATATGTTAATCATAACTAGACTCCTGATATGATACTGGGAGTAGTTTTCTTCTGAGGTATCTCTGCTAGTGTAACACTGCTTTTGGCAATGGAATAGTATTAAGCAAATACTTTCAGTTCTGTCAGCAAACTGAATCAAAAAGGTGGTCCTGAGATTGAGGACCATGGGAAGTGAATAAAGGGAGGCTCAGGTCCCTGGTGACGCTTATCTTTCTGCCTCCACTGCTGGGTTTTCCTAAGGAGCAAACTGGTTTCCACCAAAGAGACTCCTCAGGAAATAATAAGGCACAAAGTCCCATGCACAGACTTTTTTCCAAATGGTTACAGCCCTATCCAGTCCCTAGGGATGGCTGGATGGAGAAACTAGGACTGGTGACCAGTGCTGGCAGGGAATGCACAGGCAGAGCAGAGGAGTTGTGAGTACTGGCAAGACAAAACAACTGGAAACCGAGAAAGGGACATCTGCAATAAGGGAGAAGGTTTGTGAGAAGAAAGGATAAACTGCTACAGCTCAAATTTTAAATAATGAAGCTGTAATATTCAAAGTCAATGTTTACACTAAAATTAGAACCTTTTGAAGAGTTACAAATATATTTAACTAAAAGAAAAACTACAGGATCCCTAAAGGTTTTGTGAAAAGTGGAGGAACATTACATTAATCAGATAAATTTTATGCTGCAAAGTCCCACAGATCTAAAGTTAAGACAAATATTTTTAAGAAATAATTCCATTCATAGGGAATGAAATTAATTCTTGCATAGAGCATCAAACCTATCAACTTATTTTATATATTTAACTGTCTTAGCTTGAAGTACACAAAACAGCATTGTCAACAATTACTTTTTTCCAAATATAGTGGTTAAAAATGTAAACTGTAAAAGATGTTTCTTATTCTGGATTATCATCTCATATGGTATCGTCAGTATATATAGACCAATATATCTTTGGTACAAATAGTAGTTTTATAGAACTAAACTGAAGAAATACATTCAAGCTGAAGTGGCAGCTATGGATTAGAAAAGGTTACCTGATAACAGATAAGACCATAAGCCTTTCAGGAATTATTTTGTTTGTTTGTTTTGTAAATAAAACCTTTAGAATTTCAAATATAGTCAGGGAAAAGAATATTCTCACTTTCATGGGTCATTCATATTAAGGTTCTCAAAAGCAGAATTAAGTGAAACAGATCAAACATCCTTATCTTATAAGATGAAGAACTACTGGAAGTACGAGTATCATTTTCTTTTAAATCATAGCTACTGGCAGCTGTAACAGTGTTATATTCTGCAGTTGTTATATTAAGTATATTATTTCCAGAGGTAGATTGGAAATCTTCTATTTCAGGATGTGTAGATATTGTCACCTTACTCTCAGAGGTAAATGAAAATGCAGATCTGTTAGGCAGGATCTTTTCTGCATAGGCTTCTATATAAGAAAGTGAATTTGTGGATATCTGAATGCAAATATCTTCTGAAATGCAAACATGGAGGTAATGGATGTCATTTATATCAGCTCTAGGTTCACAGCTGTGCCCTGCATAACAATGGCAATCAAATTTTTCTACAAATGTTTGCAGATCCTGATATGATGGTTGCCCTTGTAAAGTGTATTTTCCATCCTTTGTCATTTGAATTGCAATATTCTCAGGGTTCAAGTGAAGATAGTCACTGGAATTCCGTTTTTTCCGTGCACAAGCACCAGAGTCTTGGCATAGCACTTGGCTACATATTCTGGCTGCCATTGTGACGTTGATGAGGTATGGGGTCAAAGTCCTTCTAAGGTAGTTGTCCAGAGTTCTACAGGTGTTCTGTGAAAAGAACATTATACCTACACAGTTTAGTATGGAAACCACTAAAATACTGTCATTCTAGTAACAGTACCACAGTGTATATTTATAAATATCCCCTGAGGATTTGATAATAGCTATAACTTGTTGGAAGCAAGTGTATCAGAGAAGCTGTAAAATTCAAGGATCACAGCAAATTTATGTGGTTTAGTTGCTGGAGATGTTACAAAAAGCACTTAGATCAGAAAGCAGTTGTCTTTAAGCTTTCATTTTATCTCTGTATTTCATGTAGCTTTTTGAATCAGATGCATTTAAAGAAGTTTCATGAAGGATTGAAGTTCCTTTTTAAGTCCTAAATAGTTTGAATAGATCTTGGGAAAAAAACTCACTTCTTCAGCCTAAACAAATACTTTTTCTAACAAGTAATCTCTGTGAGACTTTTCAGCTTTCCCCTGACCTGAATAGCTTGGCTACAGGGTAGGGAGCTTTCATGGCATTTTTGAATGAAAAGAATTGTGGTCAGATGGTCAAATTGAAGGTATGCTAAGATAATTGATTATTCTAACTGATCATGAAATTCGCATATACTCTGTGCATTCTTGGCACAGAATGGTTTGGGAACTCTCTCTGTTTTTGACATTATGGGCATTTGCTCAATACCACATGTAGATAGACCTAATATTTATACCCATGGAGATCACTTTGGTGAATCTGAGATATATGTAGGTTTTTGGGGTTTTTTTAGGTTATATAAAAATATTCCAAGAAATTTTGATTGATGCAGAAGTGAGGCTTACAGTAATATTTCATTGCTGAAAGGCTAGTGACTGTGAAAGCTGTAAATATCAGGTGCGATTAGTGCACAAATACATAGTCTGACTGGGCTGTGGAGAGTTCTTTTTTTCTCACAGGAATCTCAAAATTCAGACAATAAAAGTTGCTGCTCATGTATGTTCTGATATTGAGATAATGGGCAGAAAAGTTCCAGGTGCAACTGATACCCTTTATCAAAGGGAGGTACATACAAAAAGTCAAAGTGGGATGCTTTGGAGAATAACAACCTTACAGAGCTGTGGAGGTGTATTTGGCCATGCTTTCTGTAACAGGAGGTCTGGCAGTGATGAAGCATTTCAGTTCTTTGCACTCAGAAGACTTCACACGAGTCTTCCCATACAATGGTTTGTTATATCTAACTTGCCTGGTTATAAATGAACTACCTGGAAAGAATTATGAGAACATCCTTGTAACTGTTTTCTCAAACTATGTATTTCCCCTTCCTAAAACAAATTAGATATTTTTTCTTCTGACTCAGGTGTTTCATACAATGAAATTAATCAAAGTAGTACTTACAACACACAGAACAGGCTAGGGCTGAACTTTAACAGACTGACTCCTCCTAGTGCTTGAAATACTATTGCCAAGTGCACCATTTCAAAAAGCAGAAGGGTCTTTTAAAAATTGTTCTGGGCAAGCCCAAGTAAATTTGTCTTTACCTCATGACTGGAATGAAATGAAGATATAGGAATTCTTATATTAGTTAAACAAGTGCCAATTTGCATATGGTTATCATAGTAGCTTGTCCTGTTACCCAGAGCCAACAGTACTGATACTTTGAAAGACTGATGTCTTGTTCTGTGTAGTCAATGATGACCTTCATAAGCCTCAGGTGTGCTTGGGTTTTGACTAAAAGGTACTGCTGGCAATATGGACTCATCATTTGAAAAGCAGAAGATACGATATAAGTGATCATAATGCTTTACATCCTTTGAACTTTATTTCTCCTTAAAAATGTCGTCAAATAATTGATCTGGCATACCTTATTTTGTGTTAAATTCATATCACCCCAGATCACAATTCCAGAAGCACCCAGTGCAGCAGATTCTCCAATGGTATTTACCAAGTCATCCTGAGGGAAAATGTGCAAAGAATCATACAAATGTAAGTAACCTATAACATAAGGGCAAACGATAAAATACATATAGTAAATGACATAGTCGAAATAACTACTTTGAAGACAGCAAGCAATAATACACGATGCAAATGTCGTGCTCTCAATTGCACAATTTGATCCTGGGATTGGACTGTACAGGTGATGCCAGCAAATGTTGCCAACAATATCCAATTTATGTATGTCATCAGGTTAGAAAAACAAGGCTGTAAAGCCGAACCAGTGGTTAGGCATATGACATACACTTCTCCAACTATGTTAAGGCTTATTTTGCTGCATTGCCTCCTGGCTGCTCAGAGTTGGTAGCAACTGGTTTCAGTAATGCTGTGGGATAAAGATGCTGGGAAGCACAGCTTTTTGTTTGTTTTTTTTTTAAACTTAATTTCTTCTACTAGAAAGTGCTAAAACAGAAAAGTAGCAACAGAAAGAGCTTTCAACAATAAGAATCTCTCTTTTTCAGAGAATGTCTCTGGTCTTTTACAGGTTTCTCTGGGAAATTTGTTTCTGTTCAATTCTCCTTTTAGGGACAGCTATTAGCCCAGTCCTAGCAAAATGTTAAGGCCTATCTGGGATGGGAGAGGACTATGATAATGAAAAAAACAATGAAAAAGCAACTTATTTTAGGGCACAACACAAAAAAATAATTAATGTAAAGATTATAGGATTTAAATTTTTAATTATTATCCCAGCAGGGCCTCTTACAGCACCCCTTGCTCCCTGAAAGTATCCACAGGGACAACACTTGCTAATGCTCTATCCAGAATATGGGAGAGCACCAGATACAATGCCATCACCAGGACCACAGCCTCTAACTTCCCCTTCCTTATAGGCTGGAACACCAAGAAGAGATTCCCCAAATTGGTGGTATCTCTGATAGGGTGGGTGTCTATAAAAATGTGAAGGGAAAAGTATAGCCAGAACTGCAATAAGATGATTAGATTTTAATCAGAGCCTAACCTTAACTAACCCATGACATGCTGAAATACCATTTTAAAAGCTACTTGAGTACAACTAAGGCCAGAATTTTTTCACTAGCTTTAAACACTTTTTAAGGAAAGAAAGACTCGGTTTTATTGTATTTTTTTTTTTTTTTTAATAACCTAAAAAGCAGGCATTAGGGAAGCCCAGCATTACTAATTCTCTTTGGAAGACTTTACTCATATTTCTTTCCTCTAACTAACTGTGCTAATTATGTTTTCTAGCTTTGTAATATTTTGTTACATATGAGGAGAAGTCAGAGAATAAAACACTATTTGATAAATATAGTGAGAAAGGTTTGAAAATAGACCTCTTAGTGCTCTGTTTGGTCAAATTTCTTTGATGGATTAATTTTTTATACAGAATTGCACACTTTTTTCTGATACAAGTTAGTATAATTTGCTAAATAAGTGTCAACTGGTAATTTCTTGCCATATAAATTTGAACTATTTCTGGTCTAGCTTCACTCACCTCAGAGAGATATTCCTCATGGACATCTGTGAATACTGGACGTGTATATACAAAAACTGGAAGGGGATTACTAGCGTTCGAGACATAGGAAGTTCTAATGGCTTCTTGAACTCTGTTGCGAACAAAGAGTTGAGCATTTCTGGAAGATTTTAAGGCTGTCTCTAGATAGATAGATGGATAAAGTGCTGTGCTTTTCTCCCACAACCAGTTAAGCTCATTATTTCTTTCTATTTCAATATCTAAACAGGTTCCTGTATAATTGTGTGGCTTTTGTTTGTAATCATAGTTATAACAGTCTGGAAAAAGGTAATATCCCCACAGACGATTTGGTTTCATTTCTATGCCCAGCTTCAAAGTTTCCAACATAAATGATTTTGCTGCAGATTCAAATTCCATTTTAGCTATAGTTCTGGCTTCGGCTTCTGATAGACTGAGGTCTCTCTGCAGAACTAGCTCAATGGATTCCTGTCTATAAATATCTTTTGATCCCCAGTTCCTTATCCACAGAGGTCTCCAGTGTTCCCAGTCAATGACAGCCAATCCAAGCTGTTCGTCTGAAGGAATGTAGAACTGGATGTCCTCTTTGGCTTTTTTTAAGTGATTCTCCAGCACCGAGAGTTGAGGGAGTCCTCCATTGACTGTCTCTCCTGTGACTTCATTTATGTAAGGGTAGTAGCCAAGCCTGTCTGCATAGAAGAGAGTGATGTTTTGCCCAATGGATGTCTTTAGTGTACTTCCAATTAGAGAAAAAATATTCATGTCCAGCTGCACTCCAAACTTTTCAGTACAAAGTTCTGTAGGAGCATTCCAGATAGAAAGGAAAGGTGAATTAGAAACAAGTGGAGGAGCTCTTATGTTCAGAGATGAGCAGCAAGAAACTAGAAGAGTGGCAAACACCACACCGGATGCTACAGGATACATACAGGTAACACAGATGCCAAAACTTTGCATTTGTCTTACAGTTTCCATTGTAGCATGTACATTAGGTGCTTCTGATCAGACAAAAATTAAATGCTCTCTGGGCGTTCAGAAGGTTGGCAGTCTGTCAAAAACTTTACCGTGCAATGTATTTCTTCAGATTAATACCTATTAAGCAATATTCCTTGGGTGTCAAATAGAGGTGTCCTTTTTACAGGGCTCTGTCATTTCAGGCTGCAGGAAACTTTTCAACAACTTCTCAGACCTAATGCAGAAAAAGAAGCAAATGTAAAGTAAGAAATGATACATATTTAATTTCTAACCTTGAAACAAATACCATTTCTGATTTTGAATATATTGTAATGCTTGAATAAAATTCCCCTTTGAAGGAAAAGAACAATGTACAACCATAGAGAAATAAACTGTACTATTCCACCGTCAGTTTTACATCGAAAACTTAGATGTAAAAAACGTAGATGTAAAACTGACAGTGGAACAGTGTTCAGTGGCTCATGGATCAGAGTGAGCGTGCTCAGTAGACCTCATTGTGCCAGATACTGATGTCTGTAAAAATGAGCAGTTTCACAGTGACTTCTCTTAATCAGTAATGTATATGTAATATTTCTCACATACACCAAAATAAAGTTCTAAGCCTTAATTTGTTAATTTTACAGAGCCCTTAAGGGAAGATACAAGATAGCACAAAACAAACTTGGACTGTTTTACACTTGCAAAAAACCAATCCATGGACACTCATTTAACTCAATGAGGTATCTGAAATATTGTAGGCACTCTATCTTCTGTCCAGACCTCTTTTAAGCAGGCTCAAACAGCTGTGTATCACCTTGGTAGATGGCCAACTATATGTTACTTCAGGCCGTTTGAGATACACAGATTAAGTGGCCCTGAGTCAAAGTCTGCCCAGGGGTGTAGTTCATTGGAAAAGCTGAGGCTGCCCATACACCCACAGTGAGCAGTCATATTTAGGGGTGATAGCTTCAGTACAGGCTATGAAAAGAGGGCTTTGGTGAATCAATGCCGCGTTTATTCCACAGTCCCTCGTGGAGATGCTTAGGCGGTACTCTGCTAGCACCTACGCATGAGTACGATCTCACTTTTGCAGGTAGTCGCGAACCGCCACTCACACACACAGTCTAAGCATGAACCAGAGATGAAGAAGTGAGAGGGGTTCTCTGTATGTGATTCTAAGGCATTTAATGAAACCAACACACTTGAAGGAAGCAGGGACAAAGAACCAAGAATGAACAGCGCGCATGGTTTTAACTCAAAGGGTCCCAAAGGTGAGCAGAGCATCAGAAACCAATGGTCTGAGGGCTAGGGGGCAGAGGCAAGGGTGAGTGACATAACAGGAGCCAATGGGAGAAGGGATGGGAGGGGGGAAACAGTCAGTGACCAGTGGAAACTCGGTAAAGGGAGAACTTTCTAGCACAGTAGTTTAGGGGGAGACCATTTTCAAAGCAACGTGAGAGGTGTAAAGTGGACTTGGCCATTGCAACAACAGGCATCAACTTTTACATAGAATCCCAGTAGCTAAATCATTCCTCTGTGCAGTAACTCCTAAATCCACCTTCCTTCTGATTTTGAAATAGTTCAAACCTGAATCCATCACTTTCTGTAGAGGCTTCGTGATGAGGCAGTAGAGTATGTAAGGATTATACAAGAGTGTACATGAAAATATAGGGGGCACCATGAAATGGGCCATGGAGTGGCTGACAGTGTAAAATCTCTAAGGACAGATTCAAAAAGAAAACAAAGATTTTAGTTTGTATTTATTGAATTCAGCCAGGAGTAGAATCCACAAATCTTTGTATAGAATCAGCAGATGGACTGAAATCTAAATGTTCATACAGATATTTCATCATTCCACAGCTGCTGATGTGATAACTAAAGAAACCCTGCTAAAAATCAGTTTCATAAACTAGACTCAGATCATAGATCCATCACCAGGAAAGAAGGTATGGCTCTGTTCATTTAAATTGCTTCAAGAGCAGCACCTCATTTGCATGGTATCTGCTTGATGAAACTTGTAGAAAACAGGTCTGCATGCATTTCCCCCAGCTGCCCAGTGGTGACAGCAGGAAAAAGCCATCTCTCCTCCAAGCTAAACAATTTTGGGTCTCTCAGCCTCTCCTCATATGACAAAGGCTATAATCCCTTATTCATCTTTGTAGCAATTTGCTAGACTTGCTCCAGTATGCCCATTGCTTTATTGTACTGGAGAGCTCAGGGGTGGACCCAACATTCCAGATGTGGCATCATCAGTGCTAAATAGAAGGAATAAACACATTGTTTTATCTGTTGGTGGTGTATAATCCTGTTAATGCCACCCAGAAGGCTGTTGGCCTTCACTGCTGCAAACATGCATTGCTCAATCCAGTCAACTTTGTAGAGCCTAATATGCAACTGCATTCCAGCCATTCAGCTCACAAGCCTGTACTGGTGCATGGGGTTATCCCTCTCCAGGTGTGGGGCTTCACATTTTCTCTTGTTGAACTTCATGAGGTTCCTGTCAGCCTCTTTCTCCAGTCTGTGAAAGTCCCTCTAAATGGCAGCATGATCCTGTGGCATATCAGCCACTCCCAAGTCTGAATTATCTGTAAATTTGCCACAGGAGCACTCTTCCCCATTGTTCAGATAATTAATCAGGGTGTTAAATAGTATTGGACCTAGTATGAAGCCTTAGTGTACATTACTAGAAACAGGCTTCCAGCTGGACTTTGATGGGCCTCCAGCTGTGCTTCTGGGATTGATCACAACCCTTTGAGCCTGATAGTTCAGCCAGTTTTCAGTTTCACTGTCCAGTTATCTAGCTTGTACCTCATCAGTGAGAATGTTACAGGAGACAGTGTTGAAAGCCTTGCTAAAATAAAGATCAACAGTATCCAGTGTTCTCCCCATGTCCACCAAAGCAGTCATCTCTTTGTAGAAGGCTGACAGTTTGGCTAGGCCTAATTTCTTCTTTGTTAATCCATGATGACTACTTGCAATCACATTCTTGTTCCTAATGTAAATGTTTTCCAGAATTATTTGCTCTCTCAACCTCCCAGGGTTTGAGGTGAGGCTAGTCTGACCAATCTATAGTTCCTTGGATTCCCTTTTTTTAACCTTTTTAAGGAAGGAGTTACATTTGCTTTCTTCCACTCCTTGGAACCTCCCCCAATCACTGTGACTATTCAAATATTGTCAAGAATGACCTTACAATGACATCAGCAGCTTCTTCAGCACAGACCGCTGCTTGCGGGCACATACCATTATGTCGCTGACACTTGCATATAAATAAATGTCTGCATAAATGTTCCTGATCCTGCTTGTCCTTTGCTACTGGATCTCCTGCCAGCCCCACTCAGCACTAGGCCCACATTTTCCCTTGTCTTCTGCTGCTGCTATACCTCTAGAAACCGTTCACATTGCCCTTTACACATCTTGCCAGATTCAACTCCAAGTGGGCTCTGGCTTTCTTAACCACAATCCCAACAGCTCAGACAGTGTTTCTTGTTCACTTGTCCCTGCTGGTACCTCATGCGTGCTTCCTTTTTATGTCTGAGCTTGGCCAGGAGCTCCTCCTGCCATTTATTGATTTCCTGTATGGGGAGATTTTTGAGCTTGGAAAAGGTGATTCTTAAAAATCAATCACCTCCCAGACCCTTTTCTCCAGGGCCGTCTCCCAAGGAATTCGTCCAAGCTGATGCCTCAAGATGCCAAAATATGCTTTCCTGAAGGCAGTGATTATGATCTTGCCCTTTTCTTTGTTGCCTCTTTTCAAGATCCTGAACTCCATCTCATAATCACTACAGCCAAGACCCAGCCTTCACCTTTCCTGTTTGTAACTGTGAGGTACAACAGAGCATCTCTCATGCTGGCTCCTGCATTATCCTGAGTGACACTACCTGAGGGAGTACAGACGGAGACTTCCAGGACAAACTTAAAGAATTCCATACTGGAATTCTTGAGAAATACATTTTCCACTTATGCAAATACAGCTTATTCAAATTAAAGAAATTTTCACACATAACCAGCTGATATACACCAGCATTTGCCAGGACAGTGATCTTTTATGTGATTGGTTATGTCATAAGAAAGTGGGATTGCCTCAGAAAGAAGCTGTGGGAGTAGTTTGGCTTTTACTGTTCCTCTGGCTTTGGTTATAAGAGATTTCTTGCCCCCATTGAAGTCAGAAAACTACAGAACACAAATTTTATTATTTTTTCCCTGTAAGCTTTTTTTTTATGAGTAGATTTTAGTAATAGGCCGACTTGATGTAAAGGAAAAGAGGAAAACATTGTTTTTAATATTACGTTTACTGGTTTAGCTAGAATTCTTTTATTATTGGCTAATCTTGCAAAGTTAAATTTAACTGATTGTTGGGAAATGGTTTTCCTCCAAATCTTGCTGTGATTTATTCTGCTGGGTATGAGTTAATAGATTATTTTATGTGATAGTTTCCAGTTAAAAGGATTGCCTTCATCTTGGCCTAACAGTGACAGTTCTGATAAATGTTATTCTCTTCAGTCTCCTTGATGTCAGTCTAAGTGAGCTGAGTCATAAAGCTGTCCTTCTCCTTGTCAAAAAGTCAATTTCTTTACAATATATTAACACTAATTGTTTGTGGGCTACCTGACTTGAAGTACATATTGATGGAGCTAAGTGCCTTTAGTCTAGGGAAAAAGCTTCAAATTTAGATCATCTCAAATCTGTTATTTGTAAAGGTTAAGTATTACAGGAAATCTATTAATTTTCTTGGTTTAATTATTACATCATTTTTCACAGCATAAACTGGACTGCAGAAACACACATGGTTGAAAGTGCAAGTGTGCTCCTGTGTTTTGATAAGGACACAGTCATAGATTTGGGCATGCCGCATGTCCCTGAAAAGGTGGACTCTGAAAAAGTTCCCCTTGACCAGAGACAGTTTGAAAACAAAGGGGAAAGAAGTACTATACATACCCTTGAACTTCACACAAATTGATGTTGTTTGTTGCCCCACAAGTGGATGTTGTATTGCATCAAAAAGCATTGGTTATACTGTTTGGCTTATGTTCAACACCTGCCACTAAACATTAGAGGAATTCAGCTTCAAGGTTTTGTATGAAACTTAGACATGAGAGTCCACGCTCAGCCTTGATATAATTACTGATATAATTACTTGATATAATTACAGATTAATCTTAGTCAAGTCAGATCTGCTAACATTAAACTTAAGCCAATAAACAAAAAGAGTATCTGACATTCTTATGTTAATAGTGTTAGTTACACTTACTGAATTTCAAGCAAGTCTGTAAAATCTTGCACTTTCACTTTTAGTTTGAACACACAAAAGCAGGCATGCTCTTCATGACTTCTGAGGCAGAAGGTGTTACTGAATTGTGCTATCTTGTTGAACAACAGCATGTAAGAACACTTCTAGTGCTAAGATCATCAATGTAATTATAATTTTAGATTATAGATTACACATTTCTCGTGTGTTTATTAACTGTTTCTTTCATTGCCAACAATATGTTATTACCAATTAATTATATAATAACAAAAAAAAAAAAAAACCTATGTGAAAATTGGCTGGTCTTTTCCCTATGCCACAGAAAATACGGATACAGAAGTCAGCATGTAGAACTGCAGTTTTGATGGGACAGAAGAATCTAGCTCTTTAAATCTTTGCATTTAAGTCTTTAAATGCCTGAGTCTGTGATGTAAGGTACGTGGTCAAATATGCAGATAGGACCCGAATATTAAGGATTTAATCCTTATTCTCTTGTTTTCATATAAACATTAGCTACTTTACTGTAGAAATAACTCTTGATGTTGCAGACAAAATAAGGTATTAGACAGTGTAACTTAAGTTCTCACGACAAGTATTTTCCTTTATCTGAAGGTTATGAGAACATAAAGTTGTACAGATATCTAAGGACACTCAATTCTAGCTTCTGTGAAGAGCTCAGCACTGATTAAATCCTAAGAAAAAAATAGAATAGACTTCTGAGGAGCAGAGGAACAAACTAAGGGTATATTAAATTAAATGTTAACTTATTTAAACTTGGTACAAACCTGAAGGAGAATCCAAAGCATTTTTTAAAGTTACCAACAATACTGATACAGCCATACACAGTTTCTCTAAATAGGATCAAATCAGCCCACACTGCTGGGAAAGAGCTGTCTGAGGTCAACACATATAGTTTTTATAGATCAGTGGAAAACAGTCAATGTGTCTGACATCTGTCCTGCTCTGTCCTTGGGTGCCCCAGGTGGTGCTACTGTAGGAAATGGCCCCATTCCTTTCCATTCTTTTCTGGAGGGGGTCTTTCTTCTGGATGAAGGGAACAGTATCACTGTTGCGACTTCAAATTAAGCCCTCCTGCTCTTTTTAGAGATGCATATTCTGGCTAGAGGCTGTTTATTCATCGCAAACAGGTGTCAGGGTCATGAAACAGCCACAGAAAAAAGGAAAGAATAATGTTGTAGTTATACTACACACCCCATTTTCATCATTTGGGCATTTCTTAAAGAGGACGCAATGACATTCAATTAACCCAAACACACATGGGTGTTGTGATGATAACATTAACATCTGTGAGGTATAGAAAGCTCCACAAAAGAAGGTCCACCTCTGGAAGTATGAACTGTCTGTGCTACACAGCTGATGGCAGGTTTAACCTGTGAAGGGTGATATTTGCATGGAGGATGTAGCCTCATTGTTACAAGTGCACTAAGCTTCACTTCTCTGTAAAGTCAGAATTTTTTAAGCACTGATCTTGACAGTGTTTTTAAAACTCCACCCTCATTTCAGTTTAATCTTCTCAGTTGGGCTGAGGCAACTGTTAATGAGGCCACATAATGAATTGTTG
Source organism: Corvus kubaryi (assembly GCF_017639235.1). Taxonomy (NCBI): domain Eukaryota; kingdom Metazoa; phylum Chordata; class Aves; order Passeriformes; family Corvidae; genus Corvus; species Corvus kubaryi. The sequence continues at coordinate 21,879,291 of NW_024580671.1, read as the reverse complement.
AGGCTGAAAATGCCTCAGCTGAAATAGAGGAGAGGAAGGGATTTTTATGATTAGGTACGTGAACCAGCAAAACTGGCTAGTTTAGTCAGCCTGTCTGGTTTAAAAGATGCTTATCAAACTACACCCCAATGCTGTGGCTGTCCTTATCATCAAGAACTGCCAAGTCATTTGTTTCATCATTGGTTGCTCCCATTCCTGAGTTCCGTTTCTGAGCACAGGGCAATGAATACGTGAAGACATGAAAAAACCTCCCAAAAAAATTCTGTGCCAGAATTCCTGACTGTTGCCTGTGGAAAAAAAATCAAAATATGCCAGTGATGTAAAGGTCACGAACTGAGCATCCAGATTGTAGACAACCCTCCTTAAAAATATGTATGCAAAAGTAGTCAAACAACTTTTTAATTATTTAAATGAGTTAAATATATGGTTTTAACTCATTTTATTTAAATGAGTTAAACTACAAGTTTTTACTATTATGTCCCAATTATTTTCATAGTCTTATGATGACTGCTGCAGTGTTCCATGATTACTTTCACATATTAGGAAAATCTCTATTCTCTTCATTCTCATTGTTTTTCTCTTGCAAGTTCTAATTCTCGATTTTATAAAAATTCTTAATACCGTAACAGCCTGTTAATTGATTTTCTGATTTGGTTTTTAGCAAGTTAGCCAAATAAATTATCTGAATACATTTCTGAGAGTACTTGGAAAAATTTCTTTTGCTGTATTATGTATAAATAGATTTGGCAGAACGCAAATTTTGTAATGACAGTTTCCATTGCAGAGGAATTGGGGACAAAATAAAGAGTCCATCATGTGTGACTTTGCAAAGTATTCCATCTCACTAAGATTGCTCTGCAAAATGTTCACTGTCTGCTGAATCTCTAGTATTTTGTGGCAAAACGAGTGCAAACATATTCTCTAAAGCAAGAAAAATGCATTACCAGTCAATATAGTATTTAAAAAATGTAACTGTATATTTATCACAAATATAGATTGACCACAAATATACATATACAGTTAATTAAAGGTGAGAACAACCTGGAAGCATATTTGGATCACTGTACTACGCCACTGCTATCCTAATCTATAATATTGGGAAAATCACAGCCCAGTTTTTAAAAGCATCTAGTGGTTTTCTTTGGTTTGTTTTTAGTCAAATATGTTTTTCACTGTATTACACTGAAACCTCTTGAATAATTCTAATTAGAAGCCTTCAAAAAAATAAGCACAAACAGAAGGCCCAAACCCGATTTTCTTTGGGCTTGTATATTCAGCCTCTTCTTTGTTCTGACTACTTCTTGTAGTAGGTCAATTTTTCATAGAGTCATAGAATGGTTTGCATTAGGAGGGACCTTTAAAGGTCACCTGGTCCAACACCCGCCAGCAATATTACTTAAGATGCCCCATGTCAGATTTTCTGCAGCATCATGTGTTCCAGCGTAATTTTAAATTTTTTTGGACAGCAATATTTGCAAAGAGCTCTAGTGTAGATCACTGTGCACGTTGCAGTCCAAGAACAGGCTTCCTAAGCACTGCACTAGATCTTCTCAGGGCGCTCTTCCAAACAAGAGAATGTTATACCTACAAGTGTATAGACAGTATCAAAGGCCCATAACATGGAGGATTGTAATCCACTATTAGTAAGCACTTCATCATCATCATCATCTCCCTTATGAATACTGTTTTGAAAACCAGAAATCTGACCTGGACATAAAAATATACATTCTTGCCTTCTAAGCCAACATGCAGCACAGAAATAACTGCAGTACATTTTTATACAAGCAGGTAGCTTTTCACATCTGTGGTAAAAATGTATTTCCCCTTCAAGAAACTATTATACTAATCTAGGAATTATGATAGAAAAAAACCATATCTACACTGTACAAAAGTAACTGCACATTTGGAAAAGGTGAGATTGTTCTGGAGAATGTCTGCAGAAGAGACCAGGACAGAGTTCTGCATAATGCTTGAAAGTATTGCAGTATTAAAATTAACACAGCAGTCAATTCTGTATCTGAAACTGTTTGACAAAATTGTGCTGGTTTTTTTAGAAAAAGTAGAATCCTCAAGAAAGATGATGGTGGCTTTCCCTTTCAAATATAAGGGAGCAGAGACATCCCTGGGATAAATTAAACCTGCATGGATGAAATTGTTCCTGGGTTTTCAATAGCCACGCTCTATAGTGTGTGCTGCTAGAGCAACAGGAGGGGGGGTAGCAGGGAGGAGGGGCCCTCAAAACGAATTATCCATAGAAATAAATACGCATTATTAACCTCCGTACCAGTTTGTACATTAACATATGTCTTCACAGTATGCAGTTTCAAGTTCTCTTCTGCAATATCTGAATGCTCTCTCTTTTTAATCTTCCTCTCCTGGGACTGTAATTCATTCCATATTCCTTTCTCCCACTATTGTATATAAATAAATAAAATCTGACAAAAATACAAAACTGCAATAAGGAAATAAACCTTGCCTCAAGAGTAATTTCTCTTTCCTGCTGTGTCTCTTTTCACCTGCTGTTCCTTCACAGCCCTCACATACCCTTTTGTTATTTTGATAAACCTACTAATACTGAGGAGCTGGTCTAATTGCCACCCATCCCTGGAGATTAGTGGGAGAGATGGGTAAACAGATGTCAAAATCTCAAAACCAAAGTGAGTACAAAGCTATGCAGAAAACCAGTGATTTATGAAGGAGGCATTAGCATTATCGAGCATTGTTTTGGGAAACGGGTATGCAGAGAATTAACAGTTCAACTAAAAAGAAGAAAGGAGTGCAGTTTGGCCTGCCTGAGCAAGAACATTAGCATAACCCTTGGAGAAAGCCTAAGGAAAAGGATTTACAGTGCAGGAACTGAAGTCAGGGCTTGTGGCTCTGAGCAGAGGAAATGAGTTCTTTTTGTTTGGACCTGCCATAGTTAGGGTGGCAAAGTTGGTGCTTTCCCTACAGACATACAGCTGGGACACCTGACCCCACCACCACTTCCGAGACAACCTGCAAGCCCTCACAAACTTTGACTAAACAGAAACAGTTAGGTCTACTGGTGTTAAGGTTAAGAGACCTTAACATCTAACATGTTGAGAGAGTGAGTTTGGACCACTTTCCCTGGGAACTGGGACTTGGACAGTGTGTGCCAGTCAGGCCTGCCTCTTGCTGCCCACATCCTCATTCAGATTTTCCCTCCTGGGAGGCTTTAGTGAACACCCATGCCAGCCCTCACCTGTGTGGGATTGCCCAGCACGTGCTCCATTGCTTACATGCAACTCTGACTCAAACCTCTTGCCTCAAATACTTTGTGGATTGTCTTGCTTGCCTGTGGCTTCATGTAAAAAATAACTATTACACTGCAACATATTATTTACCTGAGTTGAAAGGCTGAAAACATGCAGGCGTCTTTTCATTCACACCTGATTAGAAGCATTCACTAGGGAGAAGTAACTTCATATTAAATTTTCCTGAGCATAAATTTATACCAATAGATTCCTAAAGAAACAAAAATCCCTATTAGCCTACTCTCACCTGTAAAGTAACCTATTCACATCCCCTGAGAAAAATTGCCTAGACTAATGACTTAATCTAAAAAGCTTGAAACAAGACTTATTTAAAATAAGATTGTTTTAGCAGTTTTGTCTGGAGACATAGATTTTACTCAATACCTCTGACAGCTATACATGTACAGTTAATAAGTAATTTTTTTTGTGTGTAATAGATCAATGAATCATTGGTATTGAAAAAAAAATACACTGAAAGAGAAACAGCTGATAGTGTCACACACAGTTCAGTGTATGTAACAGGTAAGAGGTTATTACACCTCACGACTCCTGACAATCTTTCTGGAAAGTCCTACCAAATTTTACCCTCCCTCTGTGAGATTTGCGTATAAAAATAGTAAAAACTTAAACAGCATAAAAGTAATCAGTAAATACTCACCTCAATGATTCCACAGGTCAGGGCTTGCTGAAATGAATGAACAAGTGAGTGGACAAAATTATTACCCTTGTCTAGAAAGGCAGGGCTCTGGCCCAGCCAATTGGGATTTGTCATTTGGTGAAAGCCTTAGCGTAATTATAGGATAGTTGATGAAAGGTGTCTCCTGACACAGCTGATTGCGGTTAAGTAGTACAAGTATTACCCATCAGAGGTCTTGCACCATGTTCTGTAGTTTACTGAACTAATTCTTTGAAAGAGTTCCTTTTTTCTAAAAAAAGAAAATACAGTTTGACTTAATTTTGCTTTTCAATGTAGCAGGGATTTGTCCAATGGAGGTAAAAAAAATGGGGTGGGGAGAGCAAAACCATGTTCTGCTTTGCCAGAATCTAGAGTATCCCCAGGTGATGCATTCACACAGAGTGTGAAACAAGGTCACAGAAGAGATCCTGTGCTGGAGAACAGATACCAAGATTGCCATGCTCAGAGGTCACTGAGCTGAGTGCCACATTCGACCCTCTGACTGTCTCACAGGGATTCAGGCAGAACCACTGGAGCTTTATAATTAAACAACCAACCAATCTCTCATTAAACTCCCAGCTCTGATTATGCTCACGCAGCATTTTGGGTTGGTTGAGGGCTTCCCACACCAAAGGAATGGCAGGCGGTGCCACACATTAGGGTCATTTTTAGCTGTGGACCCTCTGTTATACTTTCAATATTGCAATTTAAAAGCTATTTTTCAACTTCCCTGGCATAAAAACAATTTTGTCTTTGGAATCAATTTCAGTTTCAATACAGGTATTTCTATATTGAAAGGTTTTTGTCATTTTAGATGTCATACATTATGTTTTCTTTGTGCAATATTTTTTACTAAGTTTTCAGTACTTTGTGACATATCCTCCTTAAATGTATATAATGACAAATCCTCCAAATTAGAACATAATCCAAATATTCAGCTATCTTTTTTTTTTGAGGTCAACTGTAGAACAAAATTTTAAATAATTATTTTGGAAAAAAAAATTTTAAAAAATTAGTTATAAAACTATTCTAAAATTATGAGAAAAGATATTCTAAAGCAGTTTGCTATGATGAAGAAAGAAGGTAGAACTTTTCAAATTATACATTTTCACATTATCTTTCCTCAGTAACATGCTACTATATCCGTTACTCTTATTTTGCATAAAAAACTTTAAATCAATATTGGTTGGTAAAAGTTAAGAAAAAAAAGAAAATAAAGTTTTGGAATTTTCAGATTCAGTGTTAAAATCTGGTTTTGTCTGTGTTTAATTCTTCCACCTGCCATTTCTTCATGGAAAATAGGCAGCCAGCCTTATGTGTCAGAATAACAAGGAAAATAAGATAAACAGTAATTAAACTATATAGGTCAAATTACTGCAGAGAGACTCATGGTAGCCATTGCTGTTTCAGCCCAAGCCACGGACTACAAGGCTTTACCACTTCACAAGTAGCAGTGGTTTTCTCTCTGGTAATGTTGCATCTTTATGATGCAGGATCCACTCCACAGCATTCTTACAGCCAGAATCCTATCCAGCATCTTTACCGCTCATCTTCTGGTCTAGCATTCACTTCCCTAGTCAAATAGGAGTTTCCTCACAGAACAAGCCATCCCTTGCTGGGTGCAGTATTAAATAATAAAGAGAAATAATTCTCAACATTTGAATGAAGCATTACTGTACTTGGTGGAAGTGATGGTACAGAGCAGAATAAAGCCAAGGAGCCTGAGGAGCTACAAAAATGGGTCTGCAGAAGTATGGGAAACAAAAAGAAAAGAGGTGCAGAGAACAATGGTCAAACCATTCTTCACACCTCATTAACCTACCAGTTTGTCTCCTATGTCCAGCAACATCCCCCTGGCTTCTATCATCAAACTATTTCTTTCAAAACAGGACTTAGAGTTGCTGGTAGAGAAGGCTCCCATCCTCACAACAAGCCTCACAGAGGGGTGGCCTGCAAATTATTCACTCCAGTACTCTTGGGCTTTTCTTTGGGGATACTGCTCAGTGTAGGAACAGCCTCTCTGCCCCCTGGATGTGTCCCTGCTGAGGCTGCCAGCAACAGAATTAGTTTTTGTTTGGGGTTTTATGAGGTGGACATCTGTCCATTAGCAACTGGAGAAGAGCCACCAGTATCACACCCCATAGCTGCCAGCCTGTCAGCAGGAATTAACCATTTCCACTTGCTGCTGAATGAGCTGGATGAAACCCAATAAACTGGTGCTAAACATTTCTGTGCTACTTCAAGTCTTAAGGGTATGGCTGTTGGGTCCTCCTGATTTCACTTTGATATAACACAAATTAGGAGTTCCTGCTGGCTGTGAAGCAGCAGGAGAAGATGAAATAATAGAAGAGCCACAGCTGGCAGCTAGTGAGAGAGGAGATATGTTCCCAGATAGGAAGAGAAGCTGGTAAAGATATGCAAATACCATGATACACCATAAATAAAAAAGTAGGATGCATAATGTGCAAAGGCAGAGCTGGTGGAAAGCTTCCAAGCAGTGTAAGCAAAGATTGAACTCAGCTGATCCAAGAATGAAGCATGGAGGAACTAATCCCATTATTAATGAGTGGCAAAAATCAACACTGTGATTTCAGTAAAATTGATTTCAAGTCTGAGAGTACATGGGTGGGGGTGATGGGAGGTAGGGGACTGATCTGAGGATGTGGGATCTCCCTTTCCTTCTGTCCACACATCTCCTGCTCTCCTGCCAGTCTGATTCCACTGAGATAAATCCCACCTCCTTGGCACCAGCCACTTCATCTCTCAATGGAGCAAGTCGTTAAGGCACCTGTAACCTGTTTCTCAGCAGCTGTTCCCTGAGCCCCAGTCACACATGTCAGATCCTACCCTGCACACGCCATATCCCTCGCCGAAGGCCACCCTTCACTCAGGTCCTCTTTCTCTACTCCAGCACATCCCCAGCTCCAACCCTCATTTCTCCAGTGCCCAACCTAACCTCCACAAACCCTAGGCAGAAGGACCTGCTCTGTATCATGCTCACCTGCCATGGCCATGGGACAGAACCCATCCTCCAATTTACATCACTCTGGACACTCTTTTCCTTCAGCCCTTCACAAGATGGGGCTGAGTCCCCTAACTTGCTCCCAGGATTCTTGCCATTGGTGAGCATTGCCCTCACATGCAGTCAGACCCAGGCAGTGTTGTGTCTCTTGCAGGTAAGCTATGGGAGCTCAGGTTGCACTGGTAGTTCTGGTTAGCACCAAGTGCATTTGGTATGCCCTGTGCACACCCAAGATTGGCTTTCCTCATTTAGGAATTGACTTTGTCAATTGCCTTTGTCTTGATTTACCAATTATTTCTCTTTATTCAAGATTTTCTAAATATTTTCCACAGTTCTTTGCCAGCTCCAGCCTAAAGAATTCAAACTGCTGTTCGGAGAACTATGACTAAACTCCATCCAGTCCCCCCATCTGGGGTTCAGCTACCTATAGAGGTGGGACATTATAAGCAACTATCACTTGTGTTGTCTTTTGCTTGGAAGAGTCACTTTAGATGCTAGTGAGGTTGTAAATCTTTTTCTAGGACTGGGGTCTGCAAGAGATCTGACCAACAAGTACATACTGTAGACATCCTCCAGTCTTCTTGTCTGAGCATCTGTGCCAGGGAACTGACCTGAATGCATGTTGCCATTCTGGCCATTGTCACCAGGTTTCTGTACTGTGGAAACCAGGGCACTGGGAAGAGACGTGGAGATCATTGCACTGCCCTCAGGATGTACATTAAGCATACAAGAAAACCAGGGAGCTTGGGAGCATACTGTTGTTTAACCTGAGAGAGTATTTTCCTTCCTATGTGTGCATAAACTTTCCAGGTGGAAGTATGTCCTGGATGCACCAGAGTCCTCTTCTGTATTACAGCAGTTCAAGCCACTGACAGCTCCCACTGTCCACTGGGGCATTTGATGCTCTGTGGGCAAGTCTGTATCATGCTATGGAGGCCAAATGAGTGCTCACCTTTATTTCCAAGTAAAGCAGTTTATCTGCGGGGTACAATGAAATACAGAGACACCAACCTGGATTTTTAAATGGTAAAGCATGAAAAATTGCGGGGTATTTTTTCAGCATAGGACATTTTTAGATTGCCTGGCCTATTTTTAGGACCTGAGATGGTCTCAGTGTGGAATAGTTCCGCACTGCACCTTCTAAGCCCCAAAGCTGCCACTATACAAACTGGCAGGTTTCAGTCCCTCACCTTGTTTGCAGAGCAGCTCTGCTGTTGCTGTCTCTGCAGACCTTTTAGTTTGGACACAGCATCACATTCCTGCAGTTACAATTTTTTCCTCTTCTGGCACATTTGCATATGCAAGGCTACCTCTGACTTTGTGCAGGCTAAGAAAATACTTTGAGGAGCAGCATAACTCTCCCCTGGGAGGCCTCCTACAATGTGGCTTGCACTCAGTGCTTTCCAGGGCTCAGATCTAAGCTTTTAAAGGCAACACAGAAGGCTCTTTTGCCTTTTTTTTTTCCCCCTACAATTTTGAATAACTAACTTGTTTTCGTTTTGAGAATGACAGATCTAATTTATATTTAAATCTTTCTAATCCCTTACCAAGCTACTATGACAATAGGCATTGAAAAAATTCGTAAATAAGATTTTTCCTATTTACCCGATTGCCATTCATGTTTCATTGTCTTTAATGTCATTCTATGCCAATGCACTTTAAAGTTATATCTTCCAATGTGAAAGCTAAATCAGTCTGGGCGAAATGGGTTTATGTCAAGAGAGATATATTCCTGTTTATCAGATGTACATATTGAAAACAGTAGCTTTAACAAATGAGCAAAGAAAGAGACACCCTTCCTCTCCTAGCCCGAGGGAAAAAGGTTTGGGAACATAAACTCCAGTTTGAACCAACAGCAACAGCACAGGATGCTTCTGAAGCTTATCTCATCCCGAAGCAGCACCAGTGAAAACCCATACAATGTAGGTAATTAACTGGTGCATGTCTGCAGATTTATACCAATGAACCCACAGTCCTTAATACAGCAGATATTTGGAACCATGCCTTTAGCAAGAGTAAGCCCACTGGCCTATTCATCTGCACTTATGTGGTCATCTGGGAAAGGATCTTTTCCATATGGACAGGTTCAAAGCACATTTGGGAAGAAGAGAGAGAAGCACACATCCTCACCACAACAGCAGAGAACAGGAACTTAACCAACTTTCCCATTGTAAATACTGGAGAGTACAAGAGGCACTGGACCCGTTAATTCTTGTCATTTAGGGTAGCAGGACCACTGCATCTAAGCAAGTCTGACTTCTTGTTCTCAGATGACAGACTCTACTTTTTTGTACCAGAATGTGTCTTACAGGCCAGAACATTTCTGTTAAGGAAATATAATCCACCTGGGTTTTATTCATGTGGTAGACATGCAAAATCCATGTTAATGTTCTCCACCCACTTTTTTCCTAATATACTAATGTTTTTGTTAGCCATTGTTACAGAGAATAATACAGGGTAGAGAATATGACAGATGATACAGACCAGCAAAAGCTAACTTTCATTAAGAGTCTTGGCCTTCACCCCGAACCCAGAAACCTATCACTGCCCCAAGCAAAGATACACACAAGTCTCATGGGGGTGGAAGCTTTCTTTCCTGGTTATTCCTTTGCAACATGTTGTGCAAAAGGAGGCAGAGGAGAACAAGGAAGGAGGAAGGAGAGTACCTGGAAATAAGCTCTGCCCTGTCTGTCTGGGGTGACTGAAGGAGTTACAGTCCCCTCCCATCTCTCAGCTGGAAAATCTCTACATGTGCAGCAGAGACAGGTAGCACAGGTGTGGGCAGCCAAAATCACTTTCAGCTGTCTTTTACTGGAGCACAGCAAGGAGGAATAGGGAGATCGGTGCCTCTTCTACTGCTACTACCACCATTTCCCACTCTGAGAAACAGTATTTGACCAGTCAATGTGGACTAGGTAAATTTCTTTAAGACTGCTATATTCCCTGCCAGTTTCTGATAGGTATTTTTATTTTTTTTTTAAACAAATCGGCATTTCCTCTTAAAAAATAGTTTAATCAAACCTCCCATCCAATGGTCCTCCACAGTGTAATCGATTGATAGGCTTTTTGTTCTCCTTACCTTTGCATGTACCAACCTGATTCAGACTTTGATTTCAAGGATTTTTTTCTGAGACCTTGGAGTTAAATCTGTTCTTTCTCATGAGCATTCAAAACTTGTCTGGTAAGTCTGCTTTTTCCCCCCCACCCAGTTTGTAAAGCCATGGAGAGTTAAAATTCATTATGGCTTTGCTATAACTATTAGTACACTGGAAGGAAGTTTTGAGATGTAGATGCTAAAAGGTTATGACCAATATTTGCCCTGTATTGCAATCAATTCAAGGATTCCAGAAGCCTTTTTTGTTTATTTTCTTTTCCTCTTACTGGCTTACATATCACTTCTGAAGAAATCAGAAATAGATCAGTACCCATTTCTAATTAGTCTATCTAGAAATAGTTTGTCCATCATGCATAAACTACTAGAAGATGCTTCTTACTCGTTTCTACTGGAGTGAGACATCAGACCCACATTTGCTTTTGATTTCCATATTAAGAACAAGTCATTGTAAGTCCAGTCTGACAAAGCCTTTATGCACTTTATGCATTATTTAAATAAATAAAAATCTTAGTTTAAAGGAATGCTTGAAGCAACAGACCCTATTGTTTGTTACCTTTAAAAACTAAGACTCCAATTTACTAAGCCTGCTGAGAAAAGTGCCAATTAAAGTAGGCCATAAAAGTTCTGTGTAAAAATGACTACCTGAATTTGAATTAAAAATAAAAAAAATCAAGACTTTTCAGAGGGACTGGGGTAGGAGGTTGCTTACCTGCTAGCTCCCATACCAGTAAGCTTCCACATTTAACACAGCTGGAATGCAGCCTTAAAGAAAATCTGCATTATAAACTGCCTTAGAACTGCTTCACCTGCTTGGGGAACTAATTTAAATGACTTCTGAAAGCTACAGAAGTAGCAGTTCATTTGGATTGCAAAGCAGTGTAGAAAAGGTAAATGTTTTCCCAGGCTAGTAATCTACATGTTAAAGACATGAAAAGAACTACTTGGAGTCGGTCATAAAGGCTAGTGTCAAAATCCATTCAGGAAGACCCATGGTAAGTGAATTGGTGATTCTAGGCAGCAGTGACAGCATTCATGGGTTATTTATCTTGCATAGTCTTAAAATGCTGTCGTATGCTATAAAAATTGCACTACACTTCAAGACAGCAGTATCCAATATTTTTAGACCCTAAAGGAATAGCTTTAGGAAATGGCAATTTCCATGAGAATTTCATGTCTAGACTACATTTGATTTCCAATAGCTTAATTCTTTGCAATATAGAAACAGAGTTTCTGGTGGGTAGTTTTTATACTCCTCAACTAGTCATTTGAGAACCATTACAGTTTCTTCTAAGCTTGACTTTACTGGGAAACTGTCTGTATAAAGATGATATACCATTTTCTGGAATGCCTCTATAAAGCAGAGTGAATTACTTATTTCCTATTTCACTTTTCAAACCATACAGATATTTGAACTTGGTAACAATAACACCAGTAATCAGATCATTATGAAACAAACAGAACACGAGTGTGAGATAGAGAATAAAAAATTCAAAAGCTTTATGTAGGATTGTTTTAGGTGGTAGGTTTTTGCTATTTCTTGCTTCTGTGTTGAGCAAACATGGAGTAAATCATCTAAGACAGGTGTTTCTCTGAACATAAAGGAAATTATCACTTTACTGAGGAAAAGGTAAAGATCTTGCTACTGGTGAAATCATGCAAATGTAGGAATCCCCTTATGAATATTATCAACAAAGAAAAAATGCTAAGAAGCACCAGCAGTCTCTGCTGTTATATGACGTCTAAATCCACATGTTCCCAGATAAAAAAAGAATTTAATAATGGATTAGACAATAGTTAGAGTTTTCTATTCCATAAAGTGGGATTTTTGCATACTAATTTTTTAAGAAAAGCTTATGGAAGTAACTATTAATTTTCAAATAAGTAAATCACTTCCGATTACCACAGGATACACAACCATTTTGCAACCATATTTAATAGACCATCTTTTATGGCCTACAGATCTGCCAGAGCTCTGGCCTAGGATGCAAAAAAAATTAATTCTCACAGGTAAGGAATGACCAGAAAAAAGTTGAATTCGACTGAGTTGAGACATATGCAAAAATTTATACTGAGGTTGAAGTAACCAGCTAAGCAGCACAGCATGGAAATCAATAGAAGTCTAGGAGAAACAGCATGGTATGGAAGGGAGGAAGGAAGGACACCTCTTTAAAAGAGATTTTTAGGAAAATATGGTAAAAATTTTTATTGTTATGAAATGGAAAAAATATTAAAAGGGATGAAGAAACATTTACAGTCTCCATGTCCACTTAGACAAGGACTAAGAAAGGAAGGGATAATCAGACAATCTCCAGTCCCTTTCAGACGATCAGGATTTGAGGACATTAAAATCGTCCTTAACCTGTAGTCTTTATCCCATACTTAAACAATACTGGTCCTTTCCCCATCTCTTCTCTTAATGGATTCAAAGCATCTACAGTTAAATATATTTTTTTCCTTTATCATGGCATCACAATTAAGTTGAGATTTCAGTTGCATTCTATCCAGTCAGTATCTAATCTACCTGTTTCATCACATAAAATTTGTATAGTGAGTGTTCAGTGCTCTGGCATACAATCTGTGGTACAGCTGGAAGTAATTGAGTTAACGGCAATGAAGACTGAGCTATTTTCCCACTCTTCAGGCAAATTGGAGCCTAATAACTTCAAATGACACTCACATAACATTACTGTGAAGTTTTCATCCTGCTGCCCATTTTATCCTTCTGGGCAAGCTAAAAGATGATTATTAAGCTCCCAAATTGATACTTTCCTTTATCGTTTAGGATGGGACTTCTCTCATCCATCTAAAAGTTATGTCCCTGGTCTGAGGTAGTTATTCCAGACACTCTATCATTGACAGAAAAAGACAGAACCCCTAAAGCATGACCCATCCCATCTATGTAAAACATCTATCTAGTAGATTTAGCCTTGCCAGGAGATACCTTCTCCCTCTAATAATGACCAGCAAATCATGGACACATAACTGGGTCCACAGACATAAATGGTTGGAGTTGTATGAACTGGATGCCACAGAGCCCTTTCCAAGTAATTTCAGGCATTTAGCTGAGATGCTTGTTTTAGGAGTGCAGTTGTCATAGACTCTCTCTGCAGGAATCTCTCAAGTCCTTCTCAAATCCTCAACAGTGTGTGAGAGGGGAGAAATCACTCTGCAGAAGTGCCTGTCTCTCTAAGTTGCCTGCAGATGGTACCTAACGAGAGCACGCCTCTAATTAGCACAGGAAAGGTAAGGTATGTAGATGAATTCAAGACCTAAATAGTCAGTTATTCACACAGAAAATGAAAAGTAATTTCTCTCCCTAGGAGATGGAAGCGCTTTCTGCACTGTATTGCACTACTCAGGATGAGATAAAGGACAGTGTGAATATCATCACACAAAATTGCTCAATTTGAGAGTCAGTGCACAGTCTGAAGATGTGCTGGAGACCCACTGTGGCAGCAACTGTCTGATTTCATGGCTAATCTATTTTTTCTCCAAGATCCTGCATAACTGAATACTTGATGTTTAGCCTAATTTTCAATAAACTTAAATAAAGGTAAATTCCAATAATCACCCTCTTAAAAGGAAAAAAAAGGACAAAATGTAAAATGAAAATATGTATATTGATAACTCTTTCAAAGAGCATGCTGTGTTAGACAGTTAAGTCAAAGCATTGCCTGTACCAAGTTAGCTCCAAAAGATGCCCACTATAAAAGCAATTGTTATCATCCAAAATAATTCAGGCAATGATAATGTACATATTAATAATTTATTTTTTTAAATACAGGAACAAGGTGCCAGATTAACTTCTGTTGTTGAAAAGTATCAATGATCTTGAAGTTAATGACATTCCATTGCCTGGATCTATTTGTCAGAATCTTCCAAGTGAGATAAATTTTAATAGGTCACTTGGCCCCTTCTTTGAAAATATATGTATATCCCCAAACTCGTATATTCTTTTCAAATGCTTTCCACAGAATAAAATAATCTTACAAGTTTTATTTACTCTCATGTTCACCAGACCATTCATAACCTTTGACATCATACAAGATAGATCCTTCCTTTTCTGGTATCTACAGAAATTTTTATTATAGGCTATGATTTTGTCCTTTTACCAGGAATCATTGTGTAATAATTTTTTTTATATGTGTGCATATATATACATATATATGTATATATATATATGTATAAAATGTATATAGTGGTTTCTTTAATTCCTATTCATGTTCTTTTTCCCTAAATTGCTCATAATGTTTAACATATTTTTGAGGTAGGGTTCTATTCAGATCAGTGTGCAATATTGCAAGTGCAGGGATACTGCCTCATGATGTCCCACTGCTACACCAAAAATTGCTTTTCCTGTATACAAGTCTTTCACTGAACAAATGCTTTGTATTATTTTTCTCCAACTACCTCCCTTTTGTTGAGAGAGAAAAATCCTCCCTTCTCTGATTGTTACCACTGAGTTTACTCCATGCCCACTGGCATGTGAAACTTGAGCAATTTACTACAACTAATTCCCTGAGAACTGCCACTAACTCAGAAAATGTACTCTGCTTCCCAGTGAATACAATTTACTTTTTCGCTGGCTCTTCTTGTCTCTGAGGGAAAATCAAGCAGACAGAGATCTTTTCTTGCTTTTACTTGTGAATAACTCTGAATTTGTTCATGCAAGGTAAATCTAAAATACTGCAGAATGGAAAAACAGGTTGCAAGTAATCAGGACCCTCTTATAACACAATTTTTCTGATAACTGGGAGAAAGAAAGAGAACTTGGTCTTGCATAGGAGTGCTAAGGAGCAATTCAGAAATAGGACAGGAGGATAAAAAAGGTAAAATTCTAAAATACTGTATGTTGATAATACAAAAGAATAAAGAAAAAAGAATAAATATATGGGGGAGGGCAAGAGAATACATTTATTTATTGCATTCATTACCAGTTTTTAAAATTTCCTATAAAATGCCTTGCCTTAGGATCTGACCTGTGCTATCAAAATCAAAGCACTTTTGTTTTTGTTGATTGTGCTATGAGCACAATCTACCAGCCTCTAGAGTTATCTAAAGATTTAGAATGTGAAGAAATTAGTGGAATGTTTCCATGAGCTGAGGGAGAGGATTATTTTGTACATGGAACACAGGAACTACTGCTTTGCTGTAGCGGATTTTTATGTTGAGACTTGGACTGAAAATATTTCCAGAAGCCACAGGAAGGCAGCGTGTAACAACTTCATTGTAGTTTTGAAGGCTACATGTCCAATATCTGAGGAAAGGACATGTGAAAAATACCAATTTTTCTACCTGAACTCAGTTTATTTGAATATTTTTCAATGGCACATTAGTTTCAGGCAGAAAATGTTGGCTTTTGATCTTTTGCCTAATTCTGCCCTTATCATTAAGGGCATATCGTTATCGTATAATGTAAATGACTGATACCATGTAAATTTGCATGTAAATAATCACAAGGTTGTTTGGCATTTAAAACATTTCCATCTTCAAGGTGGAGTCAGCCTTCTGTGAATGACCTGAAGCAATTGCAAAAAAAGTGAATTTAGGTCAGTAAAAGATGAGATGTGGCAGGCAGCAAAATGTCTAAAGCCACAAACACTCTTTCACAGCCCGTGCTGGCCAGGTAGCCGTGGGTGGGCAGACAGGATGCTTTCTGAAGTTTCTTTACCACAATGAGTAGGCTAACCAGGACCCATAAACACCACTTTCAGAGACAACTAATGTAGGCAGAAGGCCAAGAGCCCCTCACTCTCTCTTTTGGGGGCCATGTTTTAAAGGCCCAGATGCTCAGGTCAGGTAGCCAGGGTATACAGTGTGACCCAGCCTGTATTTCACTCCTTCACATCCCTCCAGAGGAACTGGCAGGTGGAGGGTGTCAACCCACACCTCTTCTCATGTTCACATACAAACTGGCTGAAGACAAAAATCTCTGTTTTCCTGAGAGTAAGATGTTTTGAAGGGAGTCGCTCCAAACCTGCTTGAACTCCTCCTTTCTGGTTCTTGCGGACAGTTGCAAGAATAATAGCAGCTATTAATCCACTGGTATGGATTAATAATCCAGTGTGTGATTTACATTTATGGAGGGGAGTGAAGGGGCATTGGTGTATAAAATCCCCCAAATACCAGTACTGAGTGGCTGACATGTGTCCTGGTGCAAGGGATTAACCCCATTGTCTTGTCCCCAGTGCACACTCTCTGCTATCCCCATCTTTGGAAATCTGGCTGTACCAGCCTCTGAGCCTGGGTAAACTGAATTCCCTGCAGATGATAACGAAGTCTCTGATGTGTCTGTATGGAAAATAACAGTTTAAACATTTCTGGTCAAAGAATTCACAATCCTATTGGATCCCCTGTAAAATTTTCCAATTTGACCTACATTTTTCTTTTAGATCACCATATTTTCTAACACAGTAATTTTCCCCCCAACCTTAGCCTGATACTGAGTCTTTTTGGCAATAAAGTGATCATGTGAACTTTGCACATATTTTACTATTTTTCAAAGGGAAGAATATATTTTCTTTCAAAAGTCATTTTTCCAAGCTAATTAGTTAACATTAATACAGATTTTTCATTATGCAAATCATCTTACAAGCCCATTAGGTATTGTGGCTGTTGTTGGTATTCTTGACTAGGTTAATTCTGCAGGACAGAGTGCAGCAGCCTCACACAAAGGGTTCACTACAGGAATGAAAACCTTATTATCTCGCTCACCTCACAGGGATATATTTCAGCCAAGCACAATTGCAGAGCAGCTTTGTTTGCCGATGGGTGAATGTCTGTCACTGAACTTGGCTTTGAGAGGGGATATAGAGAATTTGTGCAGAAAGAAAGCAGAAAATTGAGAGGGAAGAATAGTTTTGCTAAAGCAATGAAAATGCAATAATATTGGGGGAAAGCAATGTACCGTTGCGTTTTGCAGTTTATATGGGGTAGAAAGGAACAGCTGGCTTGTGACCCTTAGAGAAGTTTTTTGAGGTATTTGCTCTTTGCAGTGTAGAAAACTGACAATATTCAAGCCCCAAAGGGAAGAACCTTTAATTCTGCCCAAAGCCAGTAAATTCAGTGTCTGGTTTTATGACCTTTTTACATGCTCAGCTTTCTGTTTTGCCTAAACTGCTGGTTAAAGTATAAAAATCTGATTTTATATGCAGAAGTATAAACATTAAAACCAAATTTTTCATCAATAAGAGGAAATTCAGAGACCTGAATATTCAGAAGCTTTGTTCAGCTTGCAAAAAGCTGTCCAGCTGTAACTGAAACTCGTCTATGTTTCCTGAACCAGGCAAATTTCCTAGGTGAGGTTTTCAAATGCAATTTCCAGTAATTTCTCTGTTCCTGATTTTTGTAAGACCATCAGAATATGATATATGTGGCATTTTTGTGCCATTTCTATTTCCAATTAAAAAAATTACTGTGAGAAGCATAAATTGTGACAGGCTTAAAGAAAGCCCTCCACTTTTTTCCCTAGGAGTTCAAACTTAGTTTCCTTTAGGCTTTGGGCAAAGATTGCTGAAAGGTGCAGGTGGCTGTTACTGAACCCTCTTCTCTAGCCTCTGTTTTTACTTGAATTTGAGTGGTATTTCTTGTTCCTATTTTAAGTGCTGTAATCCCTGAATTACCATTATCACTATACATTAGACCAGAGGGAGTGAGTTTTAGGCCCACAGAGCTGCTTAAGTATTTAAAGCTTTTCAAAGCCTGAATTCTATTTAAATCAGTTGGAACTGGTTGGTAAAATACATTCTTGAGCACAGAACATAGAGCCTGCAGTGTAATGTTAGAAAAAATATACCCCTATCACTTGTTTATTTACATTCTAAATATCTCAGGCTTTAAAATGTTAAAACGCCTTCTGCATGGGTGCAGAAGCAAAAGTTTTAAAGTGTATTTTGACTTTAGTATTTAAAGCACAGGAGGTAAAGCTGCTAGAAAAGCTGTTTTGCATTGAAAGAGGGCACTATTTTCAATTAAACATATTTCTGATATAAATGAAATTATTTCTTTTTTCTCTGACATAAAACCTCAGTGAAAATGGGAGAGAAAGTTGCAACAATATCAAAATGTTCTGGGAAGAAAAGTTTGTTTGTTTGTTGAAATTACTTTTCATTTTCATTTTGCATTTAGTTAGAAGTTAAAAAGCTGAAGGCAAAATCATTTGTTGAAATGAAACAACTATAAAAGGATTTTTTCATTTCCTGTCTGAAAAAAAAAGAAGTGATAGCCAGAAAAGCATCTGGATTGTATTATCTGTATGCCTTGGAAATAAGAGGACATAAGCTGGAAAATGCAGTTGAAAATAAAGATCTCTGAAAGTTGTTCCAATTTTTTTTCCCCCCCAAGCCTTGCCTTTTTCCTGCAGGTTTCTTTCAAAAGCCCTGGCGTTGCCCTGGCTCTGAAGGTCAAACCTGGCCCAGGGCACCAACACCTCCCCTTCAGGAGGAGCAGGATCATCTCCTCCTCTGGGTTGCTCCTGTGCAGCTGGTGGGTGCCCTGAGCTGGGGTCCCACCATGGCTGGAGCCCTTCCCTGCAGGACATTAATCCAGGGAAAAAGCAACAAAGTTGCTATGGCATTGTCTTAATTTCTGTCCTGCCTGTTGCACTTTTGGCTTTTTGCTGCTCTTTAGGAGATGGAAAAGGAAGAGGTATATTTTGACACATGAAACTTCAATAAAAAGAAACCCTTTGCATTCTCACTTCTAAAATCTCCTTTGTTGATTTGTCTTATGGGCTGTTTTATGCTGCTGAGCAGGTGAACTAATGGTAAAAACAAATTTATCATAATGTATGGCCCCTCAATGTGGAGATAAACAGGGATACAGCAGGCCCTGTCCAGGCTGTAAGGTGTTCTCTTACATAAAAAGTGGGTGGTGGAACAAAAGTCCAAAAATTATTCTATTTAGTATATTGCTCATCTGCCTGAAAGCTAATTATAGTACCTTTATAGAAATAATTCCAAGTGGCAGGTCTTCCTTTATTGCCATTACCATGAGCAAACACAATGAGCTGGCAAAGATTAACAAGCTCTACCATTTTGTACTGAAGGAGTTTGTCCACCTGCCAGCATCACTTTTCTTCACTAAGTGGGTCTCTCTGAAAGAAGAAGGTGATTTTGGAAATCTCACTACCGTCACTATTGTCATTAACCTAGTAGGAAGACATCTTGAGTGTGTGTCAATTCTCAGAGTTGTTTTTGATATTGTAGCCATGGTTTATGCCTCTTAAGAGATATTTTACTATTTACAGTGCCAGGCTGGTGGGAATTAATGTACACTCTGAAACTCAAACACACGGTCTTGTTGTCAACACTAACACTATTAAGAGCAGCAACCAATGCTGTGAAGTTTATAACAGCTCTGTCTGTGCACATGTAAATAAATTTGACAGATTGTGCAATATATTAATGAAATGATGCTCAGTATCCTTGAAGAACAGCTTTTAGTAGATACTACTCATAGAGTTCAGCTATTTATTTTTCCAAAGGAAGCAATGTGTATTTTAAGTTACTTGCTATTTCTATGTGTAAAGCTCTTGATTTTTTTTTTTTTCTGGCTCATTAGGATATTAGAAGCTTTGTGCTAAAAATGAGGGGACTGTGCACTTAAGATGTTAGGTAATTTGGAGAGGTTTTCAAAGAGAATCAAAGAATCAAAAAATTCAAAGAGAATCTGTGTGCTAGAGCTATTCTTTTTGTTACTCTTAGCTTGTTAGTAAAGGAGGTTCCCTCATGTCTGTCTTAAATTTCATTGTATTTCTAGTTCTCTGCATTACTGACCTGTCTCTATTCAATTCTAAGGTTAAATGAGACAGACAAGTCTTTAAAAAGTATGTAAATTCCAGTCAGGAAAAAAAATTATATTAGGAGTAATTAGTGCTGGTATTTCCACATCAGATCCCATGAAGATGATAAATTAAGAAACTTTTTGAAGGTGAAAAACAATCACAGATGAAATATGTTAAGGACAAAAGGCAGGGAAGTTCTGACAGGTCTTGATTCAGCACTTTGCCCACACCCTGCAGAGTTCTCACCTGACAGTGAGGGATCTTGTTTTAAATGTTTTACTTGTAGGCTTCAGAAAACTCTTTTGCCCTGCCTTTCTCAGAATAAACACCCAGAAAGGGTACCCTGCTGATGGTTTAGGGAACTTGAGCCTTCTTCCTGCTGCACCAAGGTGTTAGGAGAGGTACCTATCTCACAGCCTCCAAAGTTTCTCATGGATGTAGTTCCTCTCATGCCTGGAGGTAACAGCTTCAATGGTGACTGACAAAAGAGGATCAAACACTTTTCTGCTGTGGCCCTGAGGGCACTGATGGCTTTTCTGTCCTCACCCACCACCTATGTCCCAGGAGCCCCAGCTTGATTCACCCTGGGGCTCTTGGTCCCTGCCCCAGAGATGTTGCAAAGATGCCCATCTCCAGCCCTGTCTCTGTGTGGATGTCTCGGACCCATGCTGCCAGCTGAACAAATATACATGTCCCACATTGCTACTCTTATCCCCCCCAACAACCAAGCTTCAGGGGGTCAGGCTGCACACAGGAGAGCACATTCAGTAAAAATTCTACTATATTAACAGTCTGGCTGCCTCGGGGAAATCAAAGATATAGCAAAACTCAAGTCATTCCTACCTATTCAGCATATTATTCCAGTCAGGGTCCTGAATTCAGACCAAATGCCTTCCCAACTTTATTAGACCCTTTATGGGTTTCCAAACCTGAAACTACTGTACTAGGCTGTTGAATAAAATGAGATAAATTTGGGGTTTATCAACATTATCTGGCTCTCCCTGAGATACCAAGAAGATAAGTTCTAAGGACACTTAGCAAATCACTCTCTGCTGGTAACATAGTTGAGAATTCCAGCAAATGGCACCAAATCATAAATGTGAAGTAGGTCTCCAGGTAGCCAGATGGCAAGAGCGGTCAAGTGGTGATGAGACACTGCTAGGAAAACCTGCTGTGTTGAAGGAATGTAGCAGTCTAGAGTGCTAGGAAGTACCTGAGCAGAAGATTTTAGGGGTTTGGTAACATCTACAGGCTAGGCATAAGAATCTTGGTTCATCGTGGTTGCTACCATTCTGCATTTATTAGCAAGCACAGCAAAACAAACCATCTTTGAGTGTGTTCCCATATATTAGGACACAAACATTTCTTTTGTAAACACAAATTTATGCAGATTAAAACCACAAAACCCCGGTGCAAGCGGTTCTAAAAACACTTGGTGATGATTTACTTGTCTGTATACAGTATACTATGAGTACTGTGTTCTGTCCCAGGTATCTCCATAGGATTGGCAGGTATGACACAGGATGCATAGGAGTCCCATACCCATCTGGGACAGTAGCTGAAGGCCAGGTGAGATGTACCTGAATCCCACCCTTCACTTAGGAATGACCCAGCTCAAACAGTAGCAGGCTGAAACCAA
This sequence comes from Corvus kubaryi, assembly GCF_017639235.1. Classification (NCBI taxonomy): domain Eukaryota; kingdom Metazoa; phylum Chordata; class Aves; order Passeriformes; family Corvidae; genus Corvus; species Corvus kubaryi. Next base: position 21,857,780 of record NW_024580671.1, on the reverse strand, counting down.
AATAAGTAAATTAATACAGAGGTGTTTTACCTGGTTCTGATGAGATCTGCTGCTTACAAGGCTTTGCAGGAGAGAGCTACCAGAACTGTCTGTTCCCAGGCTACCTTACCTTTATACTGGCTGGCAGACATTCAGTTCTTCCAGTCCTTCCCTGAGTGGCACGGAGTGAAGTTTGTGGCACACCATTTATGCCCACGTTGACTTGTTACAGCATGTACTCTTTGGCACGGTAAACAAAGCAATCCCAACCTCCTCCCTGCATTTGAGATCAGGAGGGGTGAGGGCCCTTGGAATGAAGACGGAAGCATTTGGTGCTTTGTAAAAGCTGAAGTCCCTGATCATAGATATGAAGAGAATGAAAACCAGCCATTGGAAAATCCTCAAGCTCCCGAAACGGCACACGTCAGAAACATGATAGACAGGGGGAGGCTTGGAGCGAGTGTGTTTGTACTTTTGACTGACTCCCTTTGGCCTCGTGCACCAGGCCTCCTCAGTCAAGCTGGGCTAAACCCACTGACCAGCAATGCTGCACAACAGTGGCTGTGAGGGTACTCGGGCAGCCCCAGCTCGAGAGGTTTCACACTTATGAAACCTCTGCCCATAGGAAGTCTGAAGAGCAGAGCTGCCAGGGAACTGTACAAATCCCACTCCTCATGAGCAGGAGCAAAGCAAGGGGGTGCCCATTCTGCCAGGGTACACGGGCTGCATTTCTGATTCCCTCTCCCTGTGTGGCCTGGCTAATCACAGAGGAGTTTGGTTTGTTGACCCTGTTGCTGTGCTGCTTCACCAGCTATGTGGGCTCCTGTCCGGAACACCATGGCACAGACTGCTCAGAAAGCAAAGCCTTGGAAGCCAGTGTGGGACACAAGAGTTACCACGGCAAACTGAGTCACAAAACATCTCAGGTTTTTTCGAATCATGCTGGAAAAAGATTTGGACTGCACTCTGTAAAAATATATACTCAATAAAGAAGTTTAGAATAAGAAAAGGCAATGTCACTCTTGTATTTCAATCAGCAGATGAGTTCACCTTATTTTGGAAGCAGTCTATTCACAAGAAGTATGAGATAATATGGATAAGTCATATTTGTTCATTTCTACACCACCAAATCTTCCACAGAGCAATGAGAAGATTAGAAACGTGATCTTGTCATGTTTTTCAATGCAATGAGTTGATCAGTGCTACAAAGTCTATTTGAGAAACTAGGTAATCACATTCCTCTAGGCAGATTTCAGTAGATATGAGACTCTGTTCATAACACTTTTCTGTCTGTTTCCAATTAATATTTTAATGAGCAAGTCTTCTTCAGCAAGCCTCTTGAGGAAACAGCAAATTTTATTTGAAAGGAGAAAAAATTTCTAAAAAAATAAATTTTATACCTTTCTCTAGTAACGCTTGCCTTGAAGACTGAAAGAATTTGATTGATCTGGTCAGAGATATTAAGTCCCTCAGAAAACACGATAAAATTGTGGGTAAGTAAACTATCCCTAAAAATGACAGAACAACAAAAAAAAATATTAAAGATTTTAATATCAAATTAAGGTACTGCATTCTATTTGATAAATAAGCAAACCACGTAAATAAAGGTAGTCTGCTACAATGAAAGCAAATTGTTATTTCATTAGTTGGTGACAACAAGGAAATACTACTGTAGTTTCCATTATGTTGTTATGTATATGCAATGGTGTTTTAAACAAGTAGCCAAGACAGTTCTCATTGTGCTCATATGTCTATAGCTCAGGTAATAACGCTGTGCGCTAAACAGACACTGACCAGGCACCACACAGGAGGTTCATACTCTTCTCCCAGTGCTGTGCTCCCAAAGGTGTGTGCCCAGGGAGGCTTTATTCCCACCACTGCAGTGTGGGCAGCACGAGAGCAGTGCTGGTCCGGGAACAGCCTGTGACAGTGCCACAGGTCACCAGAGCTGATCACAGAAATCTTAGAGACACTTTTTGGTTGAGTTCTTCCCTCCTTGCTAGATCTTGAGCCTGAAGGCAATCTTTTGAGGATTGCATCAGCAGGCTCAGGAGTCAGTTATTCAGGACTTTTCTATTCAGCAGCTGGGACTGGGAGTAAGCTGGTGGGAGAACTGGGAATGGTGATGTAAACTAGCTAAACTAGGTGTGAGTTTGGAGTGGGACTGACTGTTTTAAAAACCTTGCATGGCATTTTTATTCAAAAGTAAAGGGCCTTTCCTCAAGTTGCTTTAAGTCATTGTAGGAGTATAGGGAGGCAGGATGAGTCAAATCTACTTTTAACAACTAGAAAGCATTCAAGAAAGGGTATTTTGTAGTTTAATAAACCAGTTAAAACAGATAAACTCCTTGTAGCCTCATCTGGCAAACTCTGAAAACCCCTGCTAGTTGCAATTCATGGTTCTAGTTCTTTTTATGCAAGTCTGTGATTTCTTTATTTTGAATGAATGAATGAAAGGGCACAGTAGAGATGGACCATACATCATTTCTGGTACCATTCCTCCCATTTAGCTGCTTTTGCTGATAACAGATAGCATCAGGAGTGCAACAGTGCCATAACTGCACTTACAAGAACTCTGCCAGTGCACAGGCACTGAAAGCATGAGAAAGACCCCAGGGGAAACATAGCAGATTTCTGAGGTGAAGAAAGGACCATTTGTCCTTTGGACCCTCCCAGTGCTCTTCTTGGGGGCATCTGCTTTTCAGGATGTATGGTTGCAACTGTTTGTGGTAAGGCAAGAGCTTTGGCTTTGGGGATAGCCTGTTCATCTGGGTCCAAGGGCTCTGACCTTGTTCATGGTTCAGCCATCAGCCATCTGCAAAACTATCTCTTGGGACTACAGTTTGACTATCTGTAAAATGGTTGTTTATGGCTTTGTAAAGCATGTCAAGATTCATGGGCTGGACATGCTATAAAAGAGCAGGTATATATTAGAAACATGTGAGTGACTTAAAAGCCACCAACTGTTAAAAGAAACAGACATCAAGCTCTTTTTGACATTTGGCTTTATGAGTTTACAGTCATTTCTTCACACCACACAGGTCAAACATAATATGCCTTGATCGGTGGTCCAGCACCTTTGGGAAGTGTTGGCATCTGGGGCAGAAGTTTTACAGCTGATCTGCAGAGACCATCTACTGTGTCTGAGATACATTGGATCTGCAGCATGCTCAAAATAGACATGCCAGTTTTTGAAAAGGTCAGATTCAATGCTCAAATGTCACTTATCTGATCTCATCTGTAGCCATGAACATGAAAAGAAATGCCAGACTAAATTTTCAGTCAGAAAAAAATGGGCATGCTTTAAGAAATCCATCTACAAGCTAATCCCAGCCAAATGTGTTCCTTCATAAATGAAAATTATTATTTCTTCTGTACTCTATATTTTTCCAAACAGCACTGGAGGAAATCCTCCAGGTATTGAAAAGCAGCAGTAAGTGTGTAGTAGTTAGCAAAGCTGGTTGCCAATACACCAGGAAAGGAGCAAGTAGGCCAGCAACCACTGATGGCAGCCAGCAAGTAGGCCAGCAACACACGTTGCAGTGATTCTTCAGAGCAGAGGGGTCACATCTCTCATCGGCCACACCTCACACTCATCCTCCCCATTCCTCAAAGCTTTGCACTGTTTGGACACCCCACCTGGACACGGTTCAGGTACATGGCATGGCCATGCCTTGCCCTGCCCAGGAGCTCCCCGGGCAGGGAGAGAGGCGGTGTGACAGGCCGGGGTGCAGACAGCACTGAGAGCACATCCTGCTTGCAGTGCTGCTCCCCAGGCCTGGCTCCGCAGCCAGGTTCCCACTGCCCTCGCTGCTCTGCCTTCGCTTCCCACCACAGAGCACAGTCCTGGCACTACACAGCTGCCAAGTGAAATTGTTCCTCTCCGACTATGTTTGCCAAGATTGCACAGGACCAGTCATGCTGATTGTTCATTATAAAGCCTTAATATATGTTTAATGACACCAATTTTTTTTGCAACACCAGTTGGTATTTTAATAGCCTTAATAATAGCACATATTAGTAGCATTATTACTTGTTTGTGTAACACTCCACCTTCACTGTGCTGTGCCAGCAGTAACTAATGAATGCATTCTAGGAAATTGATCCACCTGAAGCAGATTTCTCTGAGTAAAGCTTTAAACTTCAGGGAAATAGGATGTGAGCTTGGTGTGGGAGTGGATGTGAGAGAGATTTAAAGCTGGTTTTGGATTTATAGAACAGCTTCCAATTCCTGCTGATGCAGAAATCAGTTTAAAAATAGATAATTCCACCTGGGCCATTTGTGTGCCTGCTGCTCCAGACTCAGCCAAGAATGGCAGACCTGCTGCACAAGCCAAGCTGACAAGAGGTAGGAATCCAAGATGGTGGCATGCCAGTGTGACATCTTTCAAACAGTCTTTTCCATCCATCCTCCATATGACCAAGAAAAATAATAGTAAGAAGAGATGAAATAAGCCATATTACTGGGTTACAAAATCAGGGTGTCTGATGAAAGCAGCTCAATCAGCAGCCTCAGATATGCAGACATTGGGAAAAAGAAAACCAGGCCTAAGACTATTTCAGGTCTTCTGTTTGACCTTGAAGTTCTGCTTTACTTAAAATGCCTTGCAGCCCTAGACTAATGTATGAAGCTGGCAAGATAAAATGTTAGGAATATAGACAGCAGAAGCAAAACAGAATCTAAATTTTACTGCTTGCTTCTGAGATCAGCCCCAGCCCCTGGGGCAGTGCTATAGCTGTAAATGATGGCAATAGCTATAAATGTTGTGAAGCTGTTACCCAAAAGATGGGAGTCAGTGCCTCTGGTGGGAGTCCGCACTTGGGGGATTCTGGGAGCCCTCACTGGGAGCAGATGTTGGCCAGACTTGTGCTGAGCACTTGTCAGGTATTTGACTTTTGCTTTCTTGTATACTTGGTCCACACACTGAGCATCAACACCTTGACATCCTACATGGATCATCTTTTATTGGCACTGCCCTTCTCCCTGTGCCTGTTTAGGAATCTGGTTAGCATCAGAGAGCTCATGCTAATTTTAGGCACACGGTTATGCTAAGTGGGTCCTCTTTGACTCACAGCAGCTCCCAGGATGATTTGTGTGGGATATCATTTTGACGGTCACCCAGGCTCTTCCTTTGGATCCACGTTGATAGTCAATCCTTTGCCTTTTCCTACCCATCTGACAAGAGAAATTATCCCAGCACACAAGTCCCATATGGCTGTATTCTCCTTTCTCCCCTTTCATGTATTTGCTGGCTCCTTCCTCTACTGCCCCAAAACCACAAGAGGCCATTGCAGCTACTTTGAGCAGAACCTGTAATTGCTGCCTGGGCAGCCACTAAAAAATTGAGACAATTTTCTTCGCAAAAATTCCACCAGAAAAGCCAAGGACTGAACTGGCAGCTCAATGCTATTTTTCACATACCAACTGAAAGGTTTTCTAATTGATTAGCAATTAGCCAGTTCTGAAAGACTTGGGGTTAAATTCACAGCTGGTGTAAATCAGAGAAATCCCACTGGAAATCTCTGATTCATTTTCCAAATGGTAAAAAATTCAGCAGGAGCTTTAAACTGCCAATGTTATCCATCAAACAGCTGGCTAAAATTCAGAAAGAGAGCACATTTTCAGTAATGCCCTTTGACATTAAGAATTCTTCATGGACCAGATATTATTAATACAAGTGCTAAAGTGAAAATTCTGGGGTTTTAAAAAAAAACGAGACCCAAAAAACCATGGATCTGATAAACATAATTTTTTGGAACAAAAGTCAAAATGTGGAAGCAAATTTTACATCTTTACAGACGTGTGTTCATTATCATAATGAATCAAAACTGTTTTAAGAGTTGTTCTGTCTCTTGGATAGAAGTTTGACACTCCTGTCAAAGTGACTGGAAGCTCTTGGTGGGAGTGGACTGCATCCCTTGTGAAGCCCAATTCCCCAGCAGGTGTGGATATTGCCTGTGTGCATAGCACAGTTGTTGCATTTTGTTTCCTTTCTCTTTTCAGTTCTGCTTCTCAAGACATTCAACTCATTGCTGCTCCAGACAAATGTTCTAATGAAACTAAAGGCCCAGGAGCTGAACAGCCTTGGGAGGATTAGAGTGGCAAAGGGAGATGGGGAAAGCTCCAGAATCTGCCTTTTCTCCAGTAATAAAGACTTCGTCTTAGGAGATAAACAAACATTGATGAACTTGGTTCATATCTTCTGGGAAGTTTAAAAGCAGGTCTGTCTGCAATGTCCATACAAATTAGGAAACCTTTGTAAACCGGGTAATTCTGACTGCAATTCTTCCTCTGTTTCCTTCAGCTGCCTGACAAAACAGAACTGGTTTGGGGCTGCTGCTCTTCAGTGTTTGCAGCTTATTTCTGGACATAAGTTAGGCCATACTGCTTTCTCTGTCTGCTTCACATTGTTGGGCAAGCACATCATTGCTACTGAAGTCCATATTATATCAAGGTAAGACAATGATATATGTGATATTGAGTCGTGATATTTCAGTTTACAGGCCAGAAACTCTAATACTCATTTAGACAAAGGCAAGACCAGACTGTAAATTACATATTTTCTTTAATCCTCTATTTATTTAAAATATAACCAAAACCATTTCTGACTTTAATAGAATCAGATACTTTTTTTGTATTTAGTATACAATAAATCACAATGCAGAATATAAAGAAATATAAGAAAATGTGTATTATTAAAGTAAAAGCACTACACTCAGGAAGTGGAGAAAAGGATTTTACCACCTACAGGAACACCCACTTCTTCCCTCTTAGGAGTTAGTTGTAAACGGTTTGCGCTTATGTTGCCTTAAGTGAATGATATTAAAGTGTGTGCTGTGTTCTAATAAAGAGTGATTTTCTCGGTAGCAGAGGCATGTATTAGTCTTTATTTCAGAAATACAGTCTTTTAAACTAAGGACTTTGTCTCTAAATGCTCAGCTGCCATCCTTCTTCCTACTCTCTGGGAGAACCTCTCCATTGTCCTGTGTTTAACATAGATGGCTCTGACAGATACAACAAAAAGCTAGGAAAGACTTTGCCTTCAGTAGTGAGGCCATTTCAATGACCTGTGCCTGAAGATTTGGAAAAAGGCTGGCTTTACTTCACAAATTCCATGTACAGCAGGAAACTGCAGAGCTGCTCCAGCTCTAAACAAATCTTCAGGGAATGGATGCTCCAGACTTCACCAACCACATCCAGTGAGAGCTAAAGAAAGAGCCACATTTTTCACACTTCCAAATACTGAGAAGGTCACTTTTAGTTAAGACTTAATTTTTCTGTAGGGAGTTTGTAGTTCTCTAGGGAGACTGTGAAAACTGATCTGAGTAAGCAGCCTCATTGGCTAAATTAGAAAATCCTGCATTAAATTTGGAGCCTAGTAGAAAATTCAGGTACTAATTCAGTAGGTTAGGGTTCAAGATATATTAAGATTTGGATGTAATTCTGTAATTTTCAGAAAGTGGCATTCCTCAGTCTTCCACCAGTGGAGGACAAGGTGGAAGTATGTGTAAAAAGATACAAGAGATCCATAATTTGTTCCACTATTCTCAATACAATGACACTGTTGATTAAATTATTCAATATAAGCATAAAATAATCTATCATAGTTTAGGGTATGAGGACTCAGATAGGCAGTTACTTTTTAATCCCCTCTACATAAAAATGGGAATAATAGAAACAAACTCCTAACTATTAATCTGACTCATTAAGTGAATTTAAGAGTCCTATTCCCATCAATTTCAGTGTAGAACACAATTAAAAATGAATATGAGATGCAATCTGTACAGTGTTTAAACTGCTGTGTTTAATAGTGTTATTGCTGAGTTTAAGCACCATTTCTGAGAGTTAAGCACCTGAATTATGCCAAGGCAAATCTACTTTCCACTTGACTGTCAAACTGATTTGCAGCAAAGCCCCAGCCTGGGATTAAGATCAACATCCAGACATCTGGAACTGGTTGAGTGATAAAGAAAAATCCTGACTGTAATATCAAGCAGCAGAAATGGGCAAGAAGATACAGCATTACCCTTCAGCTGCCTCGAGGCTAATGGGAGAAAAATAATTTAATACTGAATCAGGCAGGATGACTGGGACAAGGGCTGCCTACACTGGATCAGAATTGCTGATTTAATTTGAAACACTAACTGAACCTTGCTGTCACATGATTCTGTACCTCCTAACTGGCTGAACATACGGATGGGGTTTGCCTGATTGGATCTAGATGAAGAAATAAAGCCATGAATTTTACAGCCGCTTCGCAGTATAACAGCAACCAGGTGTCAGCTTCAAACATCTGTCCTGTTCTGGGATGAGAGGAAACAGAAGAGAAACAAGAAAATATCTTTGTCAACAAAAGCCGGTGGGAAACGTGGCACACAATGCCAATGAATTACTAAAAGTGAATGTTCCAAATAACCTGAAGTTCAGAATTAGTATCAGATTTCCCATTTCAAAGTGACTCACAGAAAAGCCTGGGAGTGTGATCAGCAGGTAGTTATGTCAGAGCAGTTTTCCTTTTGTCCTGTTCTCATTCCCAGCTACAAAACCATTTCAGCAAATCTAGTCTTTTAGCAGAGGCTCTTCTGAAAGACTAGATGTGCTGAAAACTGTACATGGTTTCAGTTATTAGTGAGATACTAGCAGATTTGTATTTGTTTGTTAAGTTTTTGGTTAGGCAAAAGAACATTTAAGGTTATTCTCATACCTTATACCAAAAAGTACTGTTAAAATCCAAATCACATAGGATATTTATTTGTTATCTAAATGCTTAGTAGCTTATCAAAATCTTTACCAACATGGATAACAAGCACTTTTAGATATTTCTGTGTTTGGGTGTCTATACATAGTTCTTTAAAACATGTTTTTGCTTGTAATGCATTTATTTCTCCTGATTTATTTTAGGAATATTCTAGCATGCAAGAGACACATATCAAGGTCTCAAGACCCTTGTGATGTAACTCCCTGGAAGGCACCCCACCGTGATGTTGGGCCTACTGAAAGCAAGGGAGCTTACCATTGACTTCATATGGCTTTGGGTCAGACCATCAAAAGCACTAAGAGAGTCCTGTGCTTATCATTTGCCCCTTGATTTTTAGTTTCATGTATTATTTCCACTTGATATTGCTAAGAAATGTTTAGTCTCATAAAACATGAAAGGAAGAATCACAGTTTGTACTATAATAGGAGAAAGTATGTTTATTATATTTAAAAACACCCATTCTCGTGGATATGCAGAGATTACTTAATTTTATCACTACCACTCAGTAGGTATAACAACACAAATTGAACTTTAATCCACTGCAGGAAAAAAGTGTACAGCTAGAATAATTTTTATCCACTGTCAATTTCATTATGACACTTTGCATTATGTCCCACATTGCAACAGTTTTAACCACGCAGCTGCTGAGAGCCCAGGTGCAGATTTTCAGGTGTCTGTTTAGGTGTCTAACTTGTATTGTAAAATAATTTAGTCACTGTAATGGTAATGTTTGTTATGTCTAAATCTTAAGGATATAGACACTGAGAGGAACCCATGATTTGAAGTTTAAGGCTTCTGATTCTTCACAGGATGCTAGATGGTTGGATGCCAGGAAAGAAATGTGCAAATGCCAGCACATCGGTTGAAGACAGCAAATGTAGCCAACAGGAAACACAGAGAGAGGAAAACAGAAAAAAGTTATAAAATTAGAAATCAGAAACATTCCTCACAGGAGAACAGAAGAGAGAGGATTTGATCTTAGAAGTGCAGCTGATACAAACGCATGCTACATCTCACATAGTCTGTGTCCAGCCTCAAAAGGAGAGGGATGCTAGCAGAGGAGTCAGAAGGAGCACCTGGGTCAGCTTTCCCAATGAGAACAGACCCTGTCTGTGGGGTTTGGGAAGCATCTCTTCACTGTGCCATCCTGCACATCCTCTCACACTGCAGGTCCCAGCTACCTGACCCTCACAAAATCATCTGGCTTGCCAAGATTGTTGAGATAGAAACTGGCTAAAGCCCACTGCACCTGAAGTGGCCTTCAGGAGGTGCCCTCACGTAAAAGGTGTGCTTCTAGTTTAGTTGACTCACTTCAGTGGATATATTTGGTGGGGGAAATCTGGGCCTGCATACCTGGATACCTGGATAGACATTTATATAGGATGCACTAATGTATTACAGACAGTTGCAAATTTAACACAGAGGAGTTTGAATTTTGATTTTACAAAATACTGTTTCACTACCCTACTATTCAGTTACTATGTGTGACTATCTTCCTGTACGATGTGACCTTACTGAAGACAGCAAGAAGAGTCAAAACTAACATCTAAGTCAATGCTGCTCAGAAAACCTTGAGACATTTTGTTTCCTACTAACATGTACTTCAGACCTACAGAACAAGTAAGATGTCAATCATTTTCACACCCTTCCCTTGAAAAATCCACCACAATCAGCACTCTGATCTTTCAAAAATACCTCTAGTTTTCTTCACTATAAAAACATACTTAAGAAAAATTTTGGTAGATTTCCTTAATTTACTTTTGAAAATAAATCGCCTGAATGTAGTTTATATTTTTTTTATTTTAAAGAAGGATCATTGTAAAGTTGATTATTTCTTATTGATTGGCTGTGGCTTACAGTCTCTCCTAATTTAAATGGAATCTAAAATATTTCTTTCTACACTGGAATTCTGTTAAAAAAAGTGAAAGTTCTTCTCATTTGCCTTAAACAGCTCTATTAACATAATGTTTCTTCAATGCACAATTGCTTTTCTAACATAGTTATTACAGCAATAACTCAATGAGGATATATGAGGATAATAACATATGTTTAAAGAAGGAAAAGCTGCTAAGAGGTGCAAATTCACAAAGGTCTATGCCTGATGGGATCTTTAAGGTTCTGAGACAAAAAGGAATAATAGGAGCAGGTGGGAGTTGGATGTTATGTTGCAAATGTTTGCCTGGATCAAACGTAAAAAAAAGCAGGGAACTCAGCATAGGTCTCACTGATCCCTGTTTTTCCTATAGCTATTTGTCTATTTTTCATCCCGCTACACATACTCTAATACAAAGACATCTATATATAATACTCCTGCTCCTAGCACTACTTATTAATTTTATTTTAAATAGTCATGGCTCTAAAAAAAACACAGAGAGACACTTTGTTTTGGACTAGAATATACACATCTTTCAATAAATATACTAATGTACTAATACTTTTTCTTCCTCAGGTCCTGACTGTTTCATTCCTCTGTTTCTTATGGAGGGCTCAAGGCATGAACACCTTTATCACACAGATTGTGAAAGAGGAAAACGCGAACTTTAATTCACTCAAATGGAAAACAAACCAGGAATATCCCTTCATCTTTCATTTTCTGGGAGGATGGCCTATCCAGTATGACATTAATTAATCCATTCAGGATAAATTAAATTTGACTAATTTAAAGGATTAATAAGAATTTTTATACAGAAAATATAATCCTACTGAGGTGCAAATGATTTCAGCAACTTGCACTCCCCAGGAAACACCAGTGTGTAGATCTTTCAAGAAGCCATGATATATGCTAGAAAAGCACGTGATGTCAGCGTGGCTGTGTGGCAAGACTTTAGGTGTCTGGAGCTGATGGAAATGCTCCAGAAGGTTGCCTTTGTCACTTGACTGGGGTTGAAGGAAGTTCACCCTTCTATTCATATTGATTCTGACAGAAACCACATCCAAATGTTTAAAAAAATGGCTGAAGTAATTGAATTTGCTGAGGACAACTGAACACTTATTTTCAGCCATTTGTTCTCAGGCTGGCTGGGTTTTCTGTACTATCTGCCAGGAGAAAAACAGCCCAGAACACCCATTTCACACAGCCCTAAGTAAAAAGTCTTTTCTTATGACAAAGTTTGATATGTGGCTTTCTGAAAACTCCAGGACATGGCAGAGCCTCAAAAATCAATCTTTGATTTTAACATGGCTAGGTCTGAGATATAATACAAAACCTCTCCATCTGATCTTAACAGCCTGCTTTATTTTTCTTGCCCACACACAAGGACAGTTCTCATAACCTGTGACAAATTGCTGAGCACGACCAGTAGACCTTGTCTGGTGTGCTAATCAGACTCTAGATAATTTCCTAGTGTTTTATCCAGCTGGAAGGGAATTTGACCTGGATGATAACTACTGAGGAACTGTCTTCCAAAATGCCTACTATTAGCCATTGGCTTCCTACTACTGGTTGCCTATGAGCCTCACAAGAGGCTTGTTAGGCCAGGAAGGACTGACCACGTTCCATGTTGTCCTGACTAGAGGACAGCAAATGCTGGATAAGCAGTCAGCTCCGATGGTACCAAGTACTCAGGACTGGTGCAGTCAGATACAGATAATATCTATTAACAGGATAAAATAAGGATCTTTCACACTGCATTTAAGTCAGGCTCAGGTTTGCCTCTAAAGAAGTTAAATTCATATCTCACCAAATAGCAATATCTGTAGCTCCCAGGGCACTCTTTCCAATAGCGTTAAAGAGATCTTTCTACAGTGAAAAGAGTAAAGACATCACTGTCAGGTTAATTCAGCATTTCACAGCCTTTCTAAGGTAATCCAGTGGTATGTTATGTGGTTGTCCCTCAGACTAGGGTTCCGTTCTGGTCTCTATGAACCATATCTTATTCTGGCTAAAGGTTTGCTGACTAGACTACAACGAGTATTAAACAGAAGTTGCAAACATAGGTACTGCCTGAGATGCTGGTAATAAGGAAGTGAATAAACCGGGGGGAAAAAAGCATTTCAATCCACTTTGATGCAAAAATTTAATCATATTTGATAACTCATCAATTACTAGAAGCAACTTAAATCCTTTCATTAAAGTGGGATTTTTTACACGAGAATTCCCAAAAACATTGCCTCAGCTCACTTTTTTGTTGAGAAGGGAAAGGAGAGAGCCATTTTGCTGTTAATCAGCTGTTTTCCAGTCCCTCTCCAATTTGAAAGCTGTGATTCCAAAGGCATGCATTGTTCTTGCTGCTTTCCCTAGGAGCTCATTCAGATTCTTATAAAAACCTAGAAAAACCAGCCATAAATAGGCCCACACTTTAGGAGGGAAATACCAGCATTGCACAATCTTAAATGAAAGAGAAAAAGCAACACTTGGCAAAAATCTTAAGGATTTCAGTTCCAATATTATTTCAAGTTTATATTATTCCTAGTTTTGTTCCAGAGAGATGTCTTTCACTGTCCTGCTCATATAGCAGGCTGTAAGGAGGAGGTATTTGGTGCTTGGATATTTATCCTTGATTTGAACCATGACTAAGGATCAGCAACAAGTGAATTACTGTACCACAAGCTCAGAAGTTGAAAGGCTATTGACATGCAACTGACTTCCTAGACACCATCACTGATTTAGGGGAGTTTGAAGGCCACATCACATCAAGAAATGACTTGATGTGAAATAAACTTCACAGGGATATGTTTCCTGAAGGGGAAAAGAGGCAGGAACCGTACATAAAATGGCAAGGAGGATGCAGCCCTTATTGATGCCTGTATATCCTCTCCTTGCAAAGCTAAGGAAGAGCAAGCTGGGTAAAACCACCAAAGCAGGTGTCTCCATCTCCTTTAATGTCTTCAAGACCAAGAGAAGTGAAGCCCCTTGCTGGGAAGTATAGTGGGCGAGTAATGACAGTGATAAGGGAGTAATGAGATCTAATAGAAGAGGGAGCTAATCCCCTTCTCAGACAGGATGCCAACTTCAGATTCAGTTCCTGGGCTGAAATTTCGAACATAGCCTCAAAAAGAAAATACAGATCACTTGCTAAACTCCAAAACAGAGAAAGTGGTGCCTGCTGGTAGTGCAGTCACTGTCTACAGGTGAGAACAGAACCAGGGCAGTGACAGACAAGTTATGCTGCTTTTTCACAGGAAGTCTACTGCCCTCATCCAGGTTCTGGGAGGATGTCCAGAATCACATAAAGAAAAGCCTAGAGTAATGGACTTATCTCAAAAACACTTTTATGTTGTGTTTGTATGTGTTCAGCTGATGTGAGCAGGACTCCTCTGTTCTGGGGCACCATTGGCCTGGCTCAATGTAGGTATTATGGGACTAAATTAAATGGTTTTGAAGTGGAGGCATGCAGAAAGACTGCTGTTTCCAATTTCCCATTCTTATGTACACAGAACAAGCTGCTAACATCTCTGTCTCAGTTTTCCTTCTAAAAGAAGGGCAAGGTATTTGGGGATTAGTGATTGCATACCTGAGCAGAAAAAAGTACATCAGGGAGGATTTATGTGTTAACAGCCTCCTATGTACTACATCAAATTTCTGAAATCCTTTTAATCCATTCAAATGCATGTTTGAGTACAGCCTAGTTAGGAATTAAAGAAAAAAAGGAAAAAAATGTATTCAAGGCTGTATTTTTTCTTCAGAACATTGTGCTCTTTAAAGAATGTGGATAATTAGCATGAACCAGCAGAGCTGGCCCAAGTAGGTTTTCCATCCTGATGCACCATCTGCAAGAATGGTTAAAGGATAAATGCAGCCTGTATTATTCCAGCAAAAACTTCCAATAGAGAGAACTAAAAAAAGGCTGCTCTCTATAGCCTAGTCAGGTATATATAAATACAGGCAAAGCATAATTTTGTGATGTCGTGGAAGAAATCCCTATGGATTCATTCAACCTAATCTGAGAAAAGTACAGAATGTTTTTGACTGTTTCCAAGGGGGTTCTAAATATCAATGGAAAGATATAAGGCTGCAAAGCTATTCCAGAGCCAGGAAAATTCATTGTCCCTCAAAACTCCACTCTTTGGGCAGGAACCAGTGTAGTTCTAATCACAGAAACTGCAATTATGACAGTCAGGGAATAAGTAGCATTCCCACAGGCCCTTTGGTTTGCTTTTCATTCCTAATGCAACTGTTTCCTTCATAAAAGTTCTTGTACTTTCTTCAAACGAAGCTGGTAACATTCAACATCATTTGCTGAAATATTCCCTTCCATTTCAGTTATGAGTTTCCTGGACTTTCTCCTGTAGACATCTTTTGCACCACAGTTGCAGGCCCACTGAGGCCTCCAGTGTGCCCAGTCTGTGACAGAAACCACAGTGAAGACCTCAGCTGGGATGTAATAGTTCATGCCTTTTTTTTCTGGATCAGTTTGAAAACTGAAGTGTTAGGGTATGCCACCATTGACACGGCTTTCCTGTGATGTGCCTGCCCTCTTGCTTTGGCTAGGGGCTTCAAATCTTATAGAACATTTTCAGGTTCAGTACATCATACCTCAGGAAGCACAGTTCTGTCAGGCATTCCAAGAGTCTGGGAAGGTTTACTCTCCCAAACTGGGGGTTGGGCTGATTTCAAAGCAAGAGAAGTCCAGGTGAGTGCTATGTGCAGCCATGCCAAGGGCTGAAAGGTGAGCAATGCATAACTGTGTTCCATTTCCAGGAAGTACTTTCATGACTTAAGAGACGACATTAGGCAGATCTCCCAGCATGTCTGTAGAACATAACAGAAGAGGTATTAGTATTTACTCCACATATAAATATATGAACTGGCATCAGTCAGTTCTGAGGCATCTACCATGCTAACACTGAAGAAACAAGGTGAGCACAATCTAAATGACACAAAGGGGGGAAATTCCCGGCCAAAGTAAATTGGTGTAAGTCTGAAAGTCGGCATAACACAGTTACTTTTCTCATCAATTCACCAAGGGTGTTGCCATCACTTCAGTGGGCCCCAGGATATTTTAGTGACTGTGGCTGTTGCAGTGGAAAGCCTGATGGAGACACGGTTTCCTTATTATTCAAGCTTTCTCAGTAACAACAAAAGTAACTCTAAAATCAAACCTTGCTTTTATCACCATCTTCACTGTCTCATGAGCATCCCTGACCTGTCTAGTGCAATGCCAGACAGAGATATTCCAAATAGCTCTAAACAAGCACACGTATTTCATTGTCATTGTGCAGTACAGTAAAGGGATCCAAGTTCAAACCCTTGATAGCAATAAAGCAGATAGATGAACACTTGTTCTGAGCTGTTTATTACCCTAGCTACACTATCACATGCAGCTAGTGCCTTCCAGACCATGTCTGATATCTCTGCACAGCACTGCAGTGTGCAATGTGGACTTTGAAGCTAAGGCCTGTGCCACTGCTACAAGCAGCATCATTAGTCACAAGGTCCCTACAGCAAAACCTACATATTTATATGTAAGAGAGAGAGAGTTGTATCATTTTCCAACTCCAAGATCTTCCCTGCTTTCAAAACCCTGGGAAAATCCCACACACCTATGCAATCAACCATCATGGATTTGTATTTGAGTTGTGTTGTTCTGTTCTTTCTCAATTCTTGCCTGCCTATCTATCTCCCCTGGGCTTGTGACCTGCTGGAGGTGAGGATCATGGGTGTGATATGGACAGCCAGGCTGTTACATATATACTGCTGGGAATAGTGTAGCCATGCTATCCTTTCTTTCTCTCAAAACACAAAAACAGTGAGGAACAACAAGCTCATGAGGTACTTTAATGGGCCTCCCCAATCCCCCATTTTTCTGTTATTTTAGGGTAGACCTAGCATAACCTAATTTCATCAAAACCATCAACATCCAAGGTAACCAACCTAGGTATTTTTAATAAGCTTTTGATACTTTTAGGATAGAGTCTTCTGACAGTCTGTGGCACCAGATTGCTTTAAAGCATGCAAGGTGTGCCTGTTCCTCCTTCTGACCAGGCAGGCCATACACAGAACCAGTGCAGTACGGGGCAGACACTGCAGAACTCCATGTTTGTCAGAGAATCTCACCCCATGAGACTCAAAATACAGAGCAAGCCCAGGTTTTCAAACTCAGTACCTACACATCCACAAGTGCCATGCCAGCATTAAAGAGCCTTTTAGAAAGTGGTGTTAAAGAAAGTCATCCTGGTTTGCTGAGTATCTCTCAGAAAGCATTTCCTAGAAATCAAACTCGGCAAAGCCACTCAGAGCTTGTCAGCATTAGAGGCAGGCCAAACTGAATTTTCTCATGAAAAGGCTGTGCAGCCAAAGCTGGAAGATGGTTAGCTCGCTCTTTTGAGGAGACAATCAAAAAAGGACCACCTTTAGAGAGTCAGGCTGCCCCATAGCCCCAGAGAGATGCAGAAAAGCACCTGCCAGCCCAGCAGCCCTGCTCCTTACGCAAGCCCATGCTTGGGATCAACATGCACTTCTGGCTTTCCAGGTTCCAGGGAGGCTGCAGCACTGCTGACCAGCAGCTTTGGCAAAAAACAGATGGAAAATGCAGACCTTGCTGTGCTGGAGTACTGTTGCTGAGCTCTGCTCTTGCAGTTCACAGAAAATCAGAGCTGTATCAAAATCCTGCCAGAGGGCAGCAAATCCCTACAAATGTTTGTTTTTCATATTGTGGTTCTGAACTGCAGCAAGTTGAGTTTCCCCCGTGAGAGCTGTATTACCATGCTGCCTCTCTGCTTCCACGCCTGTACAGGCTGGTCCAGGGAGGTGTCACTGCTGGGCA
Source organism: Corvus kubaryi (assembly GCF_017639235.1). NCBI lineage: Eukaryota > Metazoa > Chordata > Aves > Passeriformes > Corvidae > Corvus > Corvus kubaryi. Next base: position 21,840,337 of record NW_024580671.1, on the reverse strand, counting down.
CATCCTCAAGTGATTTACATCCGATTTCAGGGAGCACTTCCCATGCAGGACCTCTGTCACTTGGCACAAGCACACCAGTGGTGTGCACCAGCAGGCACCCATGCCCTAGGCCACCTCGTGGCATCACAGCAAAACCCATGGGGCTCACGAGAGGCTGCTCGTCCTGGGATCTGCCTACCGGTGGGAAGTGGGGAGGCTCAGCTCTCCCACACTGTGGGTTCACACATCTCCCCTCAGGCAGGACTGGGGTGTAATTAGCCCAAGCTTTGCTTCATGCTGAATATACTGATTTTCTGCCCCAAAGTCCTCTGAGCTGGCACATGGAAAAGTATCAGCAAACTGAAGAAAATAACAATGATAAAAATCAGTAGCAGCAGTAGCAACAACCCAACAACCACAACAATATCATTATAGGTTATTGAAGGCTTCAAGGCAGTGGCAGACCACCCTTCCCCCTGAGACAAACCTTTGCTGGGGAACTTAGCACAGAAATGTATTTGTAGATGCTCTATTGTTAAGGAGGAAACAGTTGTTCTTTTTTATTCAGTGTGATGGCAAATCACTGACTTCTGACTTCTAATTTTATTCCATTTGATGCATTTAGCCACCACACAAACACATACATGCTCCATCTGAGAGCAGTCTCTTAAGTCAGTTGTTTGCAGCATGCAGAAAGGATGTGCCCAAGCTCTGCTCAATACTTTTCCCTTTCCCCAGACTTTTCAAATTTTCTTCCAGTTGTGCAGGATTGCTAAAAAATTATCCTCCTCTTTTTGCTAGGTATTTCTTTCACTTCTGTCTGTCATAGTTGACAAAACCCAGAATATCGTTTCTGCTAACTAGATTTTCCTTTGGCAAGGGCAACACAGAGGCAGCCCATCTTGGTTTCTCTGACAGTGAAAATGCAGAGTGGACAGCAATCTCCAATAGAGAGAAAGTAGAAACTGTATGTCTTTACTAGGCAGCAAACAGATCTAGCTAAGACTAATCAAAATCAGCTTTAAAAAGGCAGTTCTGATATGAAGAGACATAGAGAGAAGTACTTGAACCATAACAAAAGATACTGCTGAAAAAAATAGCTGGCTAAATGATAAGAAAATTACTAAGCATTCATGAGTAGATATAAACCCTGTATCTCTCTCCCCCAATTAATCTAGAACATGGGAATGCATTTTCAAGCTTTGTCATCGATCTCGTGAAAGAAAACCTACTGCAGTGATGTTACAGTATTCATATCAAGGGATTAGAAAAATTACAAATTATGGAGAAAGACAATGATATTTTCTTCTTTCTACAACAATATGGCATTGACAGAGCACAACCTTGATGAGCTTAAACCAGGCTGTCTCAACAGGCAAGCCAGTTGCAAAACACTCTTATCAAAGACATGCATGTTTTTTGAAAGAAGAATTTTCACACCCAGAAAGATCCAGTGAAATCCCTGGACTTTTACAAAATAATCCTTTTGTTGACTTTTTATCAGCAAAGCTAAAACTGATGCACTCAGAAGACAGATGATGGAAAGAGGTTTTTTTTCCAGTTGAAGTCACGCCGTCAGCAGTGAATCTTGCTTTCTGTGCTGGACTTGGATTTGGTGGCAATATACTTGGGGGCTGGTGACAAAGGAGATGACCTTGAGAGCCACAGAGCTTGCAGCAGCCTCAGGGAGGGAGAGTATGGCAGGATGCTTCTGCTGTCGCTTCCTTTCCTCATATGGATGGAGGCATTTTAGTTGAAGGCAACCTTTAGTGATTTGCCTCACTGAGATTCTGCAGAGTACATCTGTTATGTTAATAAATGCAGGAGACTGAAAATACAGTATTACAGATAATAAAAATGGACAAAAAATAATAATGATAAAAATGGATAATGGATAATAAAAATGGACCTCATCTCACAATTATCTACCTGACCCAGTAACACTGATGGCTGATTATAGCCAAGATTCAACCTCTTTCAGTACAGTCCTTCACTGATCCTGATGAAGGTGCTAGAAAACCTGAGCAGCATTAACTGCTGAGGGACATTTCAAAATTAGGGCAGGTCCTCCTCAAAATGCTACAAATTAAAGTATGAATCTGATGCAATAGAGCTATTTCCCTAGTACTATAAGGAATGAGTTTAATAATGAATCAAAATTTAAAATGCTGAATTACTGGAAGTCAATTTTGTAGTAAAATTTAACTAATTATGACTTCTGTGGGACTTTGGGACACAGGAGATCACATTCTAGCAGACAAGTTGAAGCTGTGTGTTGGGCTCATCAGGACAATCATCTGGCCTCTATCATCTCAGCTCCTTTTGCCACCTAAGTGAACTTTTCTTATAATTTACATGAGAATACATGCATTCTGGTGGCCTACTAGGTAGCTGGACTTCTGAATCTAAAAATGTCCCCCACTTCATGCTGCATAAATGTCTCTCATCTGTAGACAATTACACCTGACAGTGGTCCAGCCTGGGAGATTAGACTCATGCTTAGTCCTAGCAAAACACAGATGGTTTGATGGATTGATTTAATGGCCCACTGAAACATCCATAAAAGCGGTCCTTATGCTTAGCTTGTACTTTCCTCATGTTATGGATGCCAGTGACTAGGTCATTTTTTGGCATACACTGAAATTATCACAAAGCCTCTTTGGCCCATGTCCAGCCATACAAGGTTCTCAGTGGTCACTACCACAGTTTTCCACCTGTTTTAAGCCCAAAGGTTTCCTAGAACCTGCCTTTTCCAAAGATAGTAGCCTTTACACTAGGAACTATATTTTGCATGCTTACACTGTAGAATCAGCACAGTGGCATAGAGGACCACAGTCCAGCATAGCCAGCCACCTGACTTCAGGCTGCATTAGAAAAAATGTAGGAGCCTGTTTGAAAGCATCAGAAATGCCTGCGTTCTCCCTCTGCCTCTCTCACTCCTCATAGCATTTTAAAATGTGCTGAATTGGTTCTTTTGAGGAGCAGCTTTCCTCTCTGCCCACTTTCCTGATGCAATTATATGGCAAACCCTAACTGAAAACTAAACCAGTGCTCCTTAATGTTCTGAGCATGTTCTTCTCAAAGAAATTAAACAGGAGGTTAGCCCTGTGGAGCAGAAAGGAGCTGACTGTCCTCCCACCACCCTTCCTGGGGCTCCAGCAGAGTTGCTGTGTATTTGAAGTAGGGTAAGATCGGCCCCCAAACTGAGCAGAACAAGCACCCACACGCGCAGTGGAGTGATCACAGCTTGCACCCAGCGCCAGCAGATACGGGTGACATTCCTCTCTTCCTACTCCTACAGGATAACTGTAACACTAAAACAGCAACAAAAAATGTTGATTTTTTCATTCCCACCAGCTGAGCATTGAGTAGAGCTAAATGTTAATGTCGCAGAAAAGACAACAATTCAGTGTTGTCAGTCTAAGGGATTATTGCAATTATTTTAAGCCAGGGGTCATGTAAACCTCAGTAAGCCTCATGTATAGATGGAGACTTTGAACAAACCTAATGAGCCTCTCTCAGTGGCTGTGCCCCTGTAGTGCCTTTCTATCTAGCTCTCATCAGCTGTCACAGGACCTGCTGCCTCACTGCAAGGAGCACACACGGGATATTTTGAGGAACTGCTACTGACAGTCCTTACAGCAGCTGGTGGCTGCTGGGAACTAATGGACTAACGCTGGTCTAAAAGGAAAATTCCAAGGGTGAACAAAGCAAACATGAATATTTCATGCCTGCTTTTCAGCTACTCCAAGTCAATGATGATAAACCATCTTACAGCAGATGAGGTTGTGCCCCTTTAAGAGTGGAGAAATCAAAACAAAATTAAAATAGGAGATTGAATTCTGGTGAGGTTAATGTGAAAAGTTATCTTTACTTTATCACTCAAGTCATCATCTTCAGTGAAATCGGGTTGGTTTATTATAGGTTTTTAATCCAAGTGTGCTCAGGCCTGAGAATTGCTGCTGAGATGTGAATACAACAGTGGTGCTCACACATCATTACTCCTTCTAAATCAAGGTGTATCAGTACCTGAATTCCTGTGGAAGCCCAGGGAGAGCTTGTCTCATTCCTCCGTACTTCCAGGTTTAGAAAAAATGTCCGAATTCCACACTGTAAAGCTTGATGCTGACATTTAAGAAAAAAATACTTGTCCAAGGAACAATACAAGGCTTCCAAAGGACTTCAGTGCATTCTTGTATTAATTAATCCCAAGCAAAGAGCATCACTGTCCGTTTAGGTACTCAAGGTCTCTGGGATCTTTGAGCCTGACTCAGTTTTACAAAGCTTGAGGAAGCACCTTTGATAGAGCAGTGAGTGGCATGCACTGGCCCTGCCTCTGTCCTGTCCCTACCAAGGCCAGCTTGCATCTTGCCTGGGGGCAGTGTTTCCCCATCCCTGTGTCCCACTGGAAGAAGATCAGCATTGTCACCAGGGCCTGTGGTCTCCCATGTAGGGAAATCCTGTATCAAACTGCCCTGCCAGTAGTTTGGGTATTCCTTTTACCCACAGAGCCAAGACAGCCCAGCACAGGGGAGGCAATACCTGGCATGAGCTTTTTTTAACATTCCCGTTGGGAGCCATGTGCAGAAATGGAGAGGCAGATTCCCTGGGCATGAAAATGCTCACTTCCCCTCACGATGGGGACAGGCAACTGCAGCCACATGTCGAGGGCAAGGTTAACAACACAAGGTGAATGCAAGTGTCAGCTAAAAACACCCAACTGTCCTCTGTGTACATGGGCCACTGGCCATATTGCTGTCCAGAAGGGAGAAAAAAAAACAGCCCTGCAGGGCTTCCTGAGCACACAGGGCAAGTGGACACAAAGCCAAAGTAAGGAGCACCTTCAGCAGAGGGAAAAACTAAATGCTTTTACTTCTACCATGCAAACTCAGCATTGGAAAGAGTAATACAAGAAATGCTCTTAATAATCTGCTGTCTAATTGACTGAGAAGGTTATTATCACCCTGGAAACAAACATCATTTTTACAAAAATTGCCCACAAATATCAGACTTCTTGACTGTCTGAAGAGAAAAAGCAAAACTGATGCTCTGGGCTGCTCTCATATTGGAGAGCAGCTTAAATAAAATCTAGGAAAGTTCTTGCTGTAATGGAAAAATGACAAAGGAGCTCTGACTTTCTCTGAGAAAACAGGCTGCCAGCGTGTTAAAATATCACCCTAGTCAAAAAATAAATAAAATTTTTGAAGAGGCCAATTTTAATGTTGAAATAGAAGCAGCCACATCAGTGAAGTTTAAAATACTGTTGTTTGAAATTACAGAAGTCTGCTTATTTTTAGCTTGTTAGATGCTGTTAGCTCCTGTATAAAAGGGGTTACATAATAGACATAATCTGTGTAGAGCACAGGCCATACATGCCAGGCTGTAAGGTTATGCAACTGCTCCCAGCTTTGCTCCTGCCAGGCAGAAAAGAAAGCCTCACACCCCTCAGAACTGTTCTGCTGCATTACAGTATGAACATGCATACTCTCATTTGCACCTAGATATCTCTGGATATCTACACACATACACATATCCCCTTCTTCTCTTATTACAGCTTAAACAAAGCATTCCTTGAATCAGAAAAATGCTACCGTAGAATTACTCTGTTGACATTCAACAAGGGATAACCTGGTATGTTGTAACTGTTAAAAGCAGCAAAGTTAACTCCCAAAGTTAAATCAAACTTAGTTTGGGAAGCCACCAGAGGAGTTCTCCCCTCTTTCCTTATGGGACCTCTAGCTGCTCCTTACTGCCTCTTGCTGTGGTATGTGGAGGGCACACGGCTGAGTAAGAACAACTCAGGGGCTTTAAACTCATTAAGCAATATGCAACAGCATTGTTTTTCCTTAGGGTTTTAGAAGGGTAGAACTTTTGTATCTGAGAAGCTGCACTGTTCCCAGTCAGTATGGTTCTTTGAAGTGTCCAGAATTATCATTTCCATCTTGTTTTTAGAGTAACCTGTGTTTTCAAACACTCCCACACTCTGAGTCTGGCACAGATTGACAGGATTTTCCTGAAAGGTGAAAAAACAGAGAAGTTGTGGCTGCCACAGCGTCTTAAGCATATCAAAGTTTCTTTGGCAAAAAACTTTCATATGTATCCTTATCATGCATGGCGTGCGAATTTAATTCATTATCTACAACAAATGGTTTCAGTGCAAAACTGATACAATTTTTAATTTAGGAGGAGTTTTAAAAGAAGATTTGTACACAAAAAGGTTTTTATGTGCAGCATTACGAATCCAAACTGCTCTTCTGAGCAGAATGAGATTCCATTCTGTTGGTTTCGTTGGTGAGAGCTGATAGCTCCTTTTTAAACAATCCTATCACTCCCATTTGTACAAAGCCACTGACCCTAGCCTAGAACACCGCGTTTGGAAAAAGCTGATGAAACACAAAAATGCCATAGGACAACATTCAGCCAGGAAGCCTTTCTCATCCTTTTTCAACCTTAAGACTCAGTGGCAAAAGGGTGCTTCAGAAAACACGTTAAATATCCATGTTCCTGATTTGGGCCATGCCAGGAGAGTTTTACTTATCCTGACTTTGGCATCTGGTGAGGCACCAAGATGGCACTGGCATGATAACTGCAAGGAGCCCTGAGTTTTGGGGGAGTCCAGCAGGTGCCCTGACATGGCAGTATCCCCATCCTTGGACGGATGCGCTGTCGCCCATGGAGGCAGGCAGAAGGGCAGAGGCTGCCAGGCACTGCCCCTCCCCTGCCACACAGACGCCAGGGGACAGGCTGGGTGAGACATGACTGATGCTGCCAACTGCGTACCAAGACTGCTCACTCACAATATATTGTCTTGAGTGACAATTCTCAGCTTATGGCTTTGCTACCACTTCCTTGTGGTTTTTGTCCACTTCCTTAGCCCTGGCTCAATATTATGGGCAGAACAATGTGAGTCAGATAGACTAATTAATCTGAGTTTCGGGAAAAAAAGCATTGTGGAAAAGCACCTTTATTTTAACAAGGGAACTCTTGACCTGCATGGTTTCCCAATCCAGATCAGGTCAAGGGCCTCTGAGCAGCTGTGCCAGCACAAGCAGGGAACAGCACGCCATGATGGAGGGATGGGAGTGAAAGGAAAGGTTGGGAGTGGAAAGAAGATGCCAGCGGCACCTAAAGCTGGTCAAGTCGGAACCACAACCCCACACATTTACCAGTCAGATGGAAGTGGAACAAAATGAGTCCCAGCTTTTCTATATATTTATGAGTTGTGTGGAGCATACATTTTATTAGGTGCAACACCCAGCTGTGCTGAGAGAGAAATAGGAAGTGAGCATAATATTTCCCCAAATTTCAAAGGTTTTGAGTGCAAAACCAGAAAACTTGATAAAAGCTGAAAGCCTGTCAGTCTGTTGGTATTGTTTATCCTCAGCTAATTAGAGGACCCTACATCTCATCATTTAGGAAGAACTAGGGTCTAGGTCCATGATCATCTTGAAGCAGAAGTGGTTCAGATAAAATTAAACTCTTATTTCTGTTGTCTCTGGAAATCAATATCTATTTCCCAGGATCAACTATGGTTTAAGAACTGGTGCTAGCTAAGGACATCATTGTAAATGTTCTCTGCTGCTTCAAACTCTTCCTTCTCCAGGTAGCTGTACTACATATACAAGCTGGGTCCTAAGACTGGACCATAAAACCTGTATTAAGTGAACCAATTAGTTCATAGTTTAACTTTAAGAGTAGTATTAATTTAAGTGTAACTGAAGGTAAAAAACTGCTTGTTACCAAGGCTTTGACTGTATTTCATGTTTCTCCATGTGGTGCATGCTCTGTGGTCCTGTCCAACGTCGGTTTCCAGCCAACCTGGCATGATCCCACCCTGTATTCTGCCTGGTAAAGGGCACTAATGCAGCACCACGTAGAGAACTCCTCCTGGTAGGTGACCCATCTATGGAGCTAAGGAATCAAATACATCCTGACTTTGGTAGTGGCTGGTGTAGCTGGTGGTCCCACATGGGAACACTCATGACATAAGAGACCTTGCATTCATCAGTGCAACTTCTGCCTGTCCTCAGTCAGCAGAAGAGCTACATCCAACTCTACCTCTTCCAGGGATATTGTCTTATGGTAATTATTGTTTTCTTCACAAAAGAAAGGGCTCTAACTTGGTGAAATAGAAAAGAAATTGTAAAATTACATTCATTTAGATGCTTGATTCATTCAGTAATTATTAAGAACCCCAGACCAAATACTGATTTTGCTCTTTTACCTAAGACAACATAGTGATGCAGATGCAGAACTGGACTAGCAGTTCTTCACAGAAATATATGATTCAAATTCAAAAACCTTCGTATCCAGATGGATGTACTACCACAGATACTCATACACTCTTCTGTGTGAAATTGTACCCTAGGCTAAAGAAGAACCACTGGATGAATTCAGACCTGACATAAACTGACAGAGCCTTATGCACTTGTACAGGTCTCTACCAGTGTTTCCTGATACAGAATATACACCACAGACTGAGTCAGGAACACAGACACTTTATCCACAGCATTTGTTTAGTTTGCATAAATTTCCCACAAATTACCAGAACTTTAGCTGATGAAGACCTTATGTCAGTTTAATTGAATTATGCTACCCAAATAAATTGTCTTTTTAAGTCTCAACATCATTTATTCTTACAAGCATACAGAAATAATGAAAACACATTATGAAGTGACACAGAACATTTTATAAACATATTTCACTGACACAGTGCATAAGCATTAAAACATTTTCACTTCAGCTCTACAGGACAGCATTGCACAAACCAGGAGCATCCAGTTCAAATACAGACCAGCATTGGTGACAGGTATTTAGCAAAACTGGGCTAATAGTTTCTGTGCTCTCAAGATACTAAAGTATATGTAGATTCCCTTGGAGTTTAACAAACTCTGAACTGAGTAAAGAGGCTGAAGCAGAATTTTTTTTTTTAATATTTTATAAGGTAAACACAATAACTTCAATTTAAAAGCTTAGCTCTTAATAGCTGTAAATTTTTCTAAACTTTAATTTTAATCCTTTCTCTCCCCCACCAAAATGAGGAAGTTTTTTACCTTTATTTTTGCTGTCATCCATTGCTGTTACACAGTACAAAGCAAAAGGTCAGTGGCAAAGCTCTCCTGGGGCTTCTCAGCACATGACATTACCATGACCCACTATAGTGCCTAAGTCACTCAGTCTCTGCTTAACTCAAGTCTGTTCAATTTCAGTGCCTAGATTTAAAGGCAGCCTTAACATCCACTGCACATCTGTTAGGAGCTGGATCTTTGTCTCAAGTGAATCTGAGTATCACCTTTCACACCAGCTGTGAATCTGGTCTGGGCAAACCAAAGATAGTTTTTGTTATGTGTGGTTACCATGAAGAAATGTTCAGAGATAAGAAGATTACATAGAATACAGCAGATTATAATTCATGGAGATATGTTAATGTTTACAGTAATTTAGGACAGTCTTAAGAAGGGGCCTGGGTAAGAGCCAGATTCAGACCTCCTTGCACAGCTGAGTATCTTCTCCGAATAGCCTTGCTGATTTTAATCAAACTGCTGCAGGAATAAGGTACTGTGTAATATGAGCAATGTAGTCAGGCCACAGATGATCAATACAGACACTAGTAAGGGCAAAAAAGAAGTCTTAGACCCACATGTGGGTTTCTTATCAATGCCTGTGTCCATGATCTGGAACAATACTCAGTTCAATGCATCATACAAAAACCTCAAATGAAATTATTTTAGTAAGTCAGAGTGGTGTAGGGAATTTCTTGGGCTTGTCTTCAGTTCAGTGAAGGCATCCATTGTTTGTTACATTGAAAAGCTATGTGGAAGACAGATAGGTCTTTGATGAAATAAATTTGGTTCACACATGAACGTGAACCAATGAATAACTGCAAATGGACATGGCACAGCCTGACAGGACAGCGTGTTATGGACACTAAATTAACCAGTAATCAGTAGATCATTAAGCTATACCACCTTCAGAGAGGTCCCCATCTGAAGCCAAATATTTTGGCTGCAAGCCAAAAATATTTCAGTAAATAGAGTTCTTCATTTTCTCCTGACCTGCTGAGGGAAACACACACTGACAAGTAGGATCTGTCAGCCTGTTCTCATTTCCCACTCACTGACCAGCCAGCAGAAAGCAAAGACCTGCAGCAGCTCCAAAGGCAGCAGGGTTGCCTCCTTCCCAAGGGTTAGGGTGAGCAAAGAAGCGCTTCCCTATTTCCTGCTCAGGCAGGAGTGCTGCTGGGTGCCAGCTGCCAGTGCTGCTCTCAGAGCTCAGAATCCCCTCCCCTAAAAGTAATTGCAGAGATGTTCAGTCAAACACTATCTTGGCAAAGATGGCACAACACTAGTTCTGGAAATACCGATATCTCTAGAAGTAACATGAATCAAATTAGGCCTTGGAATACTGAAATGTATATTTTTAAAAGTGTTTGCTGGTGTATAACTCTGTACTCTTCACATTGCTTATGCAGAAGCAGTAGGATCAGTGGTTGTGGCTCTGGGCACAGTGCAGCTTCTCATACAATGTACCACTTGATTTCAGCAAGAGCTGCAGAGAACAGTTCCCAATCCCTGGTCCACAAGACTCTCCTCATCACCATGTTAAATCACCCAGCCCTGAAACAAAGAGGTTCTGTGTTCTTTTTTTTAAACTTCTACATGGTTGACTCTTTGTACAAGTTCATTCAACTTTTTTATTCAGGTAAAACTTCCACTGCAACAACAGAATCTTTATCTGTTGAACACATGAGTGAAGCACAAGGTAGGAGTAAAGGAGCTGGTAAGAAAATGTTTTCAAAATTTAAGTGTCTAAAAAAGTTCCAGGATGGGGAAATTATTAAACAGAATAAAATTATTTCATCAACAATGCCTTTTCCCTTTGCAATAAAAATTTGCTAAGGAGCAGAACTCTTAGAGGTACCGTTTTTTATTCCCTTGCACTGCCTTAGAAGACCTTAGTGTGCAGAACAAAGCAGAAGAAGCTGTATGACTCCTAAGAAGAAGACAAAAAGGTTTTCTTTTCTTGATCTACTAAACACTACATGAACCCAGTGCTCCAATAGCCTTTGGTCAGGCAATTCACAAAATATTCCTGTCCAGCCCTGGTAACACTGACAAATGAATCTCTGCTTCATGGCTTCAATACTCTCCAGGCTGGGTTCACCAGTCACCTGGAACCTGGGGCCACTCTCTGAGTGATGGTCATGGATCTTAAAATCAGTGGGTGACAAATGGAGGTAAGCAGAGGAATCGCTGTTTTTGCGGATACATCTTCCATTCTTCTTGCACAGGACTTTGCTACAGAGTTTGGCTGCTGAGGTCACATTAATGACATAGTGTCCTAAAGGTCCGTCAATGTACCGCTTCACGGTTAGGCAGCTCTCCTGTGAATAATAGAAGACCATGACACATTTCTCAGTATCTAGCACCATGTCCAAGTTTATTATATGTAAAAAGATGCCAGTACTAAACTGTTCTTGCCTAAAGTAATACATTGAGATAAATCTTGTTGGATGTACATACTGGAGTGATCTATTAGGTTTCAATGAACTTATTTCCATGGGTAAGATTAGAAAAGTATTGACCTCTACTATAGTTTCTATTTGAGTTCCTGCTAGGGCCCTACAGTATGAGACAAGGGAGGAGTCCCAGGAAGCAGGAAGAGAGCTGATACGGTAATCTGAGACTAACTGGTTCCTTAAGTAGAGATTTCTGGTGACTGCTGACTAAGAGAAGTTCATAGGACTAACAGGTTTTAAAGCACAAATTAAGTCACCACTTTGGCCCTGATCACTCCAATACCTTCAGTTTACCAGGGGCCACATAATTTTCATAAACCAGCACAGAAGTTGCTGCAATTGCAGCTAGAAAGTTCCAGTTCAGATTTCCTGTACCAAGGAAAGTACCAAGGAAAGTACCAAGGAAAGTACCAAGCCAGTGGTACTTTGCCAGGGATTTCAGGAGTACGAGAGCAGACTGCATGAAACGCAGAGTGGGCACCAAAGGCCAGCCCAGGTTTAGGAATGGGGGCTAGCCTGCCATGCCTCCTGGGAAACTCCAGTGCTGCCTCCCATCTCCTCAAGAAGGTTTATTTGTGAAAGTCTGAGGAACCTGGGAGAAGTAACTAGGGCTTTTCTTGTGACATTATTTTCCATGTGACATTTCAACATTAGCAACCAGAGAAAACACCTCATGTCCGGACTCCATCCCTTCCCAGTGGATCTGGACAACTGCCATAGTTACGAAGAAGAACACAGTAAAACAAGCTGTGCTTATATTTGTATGGCATCTTTTGGAAACCTGTCTTTCTCCTCACCTGGACTCATTATTCCACCAAGCTACAAATGACGTGCCCAAAACAATGTGCTCTGAAGCAATGGGACTTCTCAGCCTAACAAAACTAATGAGACCTGAAAGTAGTACTGAGCCATCATCCTCAGTTGTTGGCTGATGACATTGACAAAGGTAGATAGGTGCTATGGAGGGTGTGGTGTCAGAGAAGAGGTATTGAGGTGATTCCTAAGAACCGATAAATTGGCACAACATACCTCTGAGCTGGCGTATTGCATACTGCCCCAGAGAACAACTCCAGCTGCTCCCAAAGCCGCGCTTTCCCCAATGGTATTGACCAGATCCCTCTGAAAAAGAAGGCCAAATCCACACATGAGAAAAACAAAGATACAAAAGCAAAAGCAAAAAAGCACTGGGATATGGGAATCACTTCTTTTTTTTCCCAGAAGCAACATTGGTCCTGTGGTATATTCTTCACAACAAAATCACTGTTTAGTTTAGAAAGCTCTGCTGTGTCTCTCCAAAAGTTTACATAGGTGGCATTCATCAGTGTGCCTACCAAATAATAAAATCCTTATAGTTTATGCACAAGGGTTCCTCCAACCAAGCTGGTGGAGTAAGAATTGAGTGATCTATTTTATCTACCAGTCTTTGAATGATTACGAAACCTACAGAGGCAACATTTTTGGCAAGTGATGGTAAGTATCATCACACATCACAGGATCACCCTTGCAGCATCTAATTGCAGTTGATAGGCTTTAGGCAGGGGTCTAACTCATGCTGCTTTAGCCGTGCCAACTGAGTTACAGGGCTGCTGTTTCTACCAGCATGAAAGCGAGTCGTCCAGGAAACACATCTTTGAAAAATTAACCTCTCTCCTTTCTACAAGTACCAAGTGGGGGGAAAAACCCAAAAGCACACACGTTTGCATACTGATTTAACCATGTCCACTTTTAGAATTGAATCAGTAAGGAGCTGAGTTGTAGCAATAGCAACAATACAACTCTACCAGAGCAGCCTGAGTGTAGAACAGGGGTCACCAGTGCCTTGCCAACAGCATGGCAATGTATCTTGCAAGTGTCTTAAAGCCATTCTCTGAGATTATGAATTTTGTGTCTAAAAGAATGCAATTAAATCTTCAAAAATACATGGGAAGGAACTTCTTCCTCCAGATTTCAAGGCATAATCAATTACATCTAAAACCATTTCTGTCTACAATAATTGATTAAAAAGTAATTACTGATCAGTATTTGTAGTGACAGACATTAAAATATTTCTCAATTTGACAAAGAGAAAATTCCTTTAAAAAGATAGTGATGGTCTTTTATATAGTCTTCGCAAATCTTTAATGAGAGAACAATCCAAAATACCAAGCAAATTATCTCAGTATGGTGGTGGAACCTTAGAAAAGCAAAATTATAGAATGGAAGAACCATGTTATTATTGTTAATTACTACTAAATAATATATTTCTCTGTCTAAGTGGGCCTGTTGATTTATCAATGCATAGTTATGGAGTTCCCATTCCCAAAACATTTGCGGCCTGAGAGATATTAAAAAAAAGCACAAATAAATGTCGTGGGAAAGGGAGAATCCATTGAAGAGTTGAAGACAATTACAGAGAATTCAGAGCAAGCAGGGGCTTTGACCCTTAACTAAAGGTTGGACAAAACAGTGCAGGAGAACCTGGAAAAATCGGGAAGAGCAGAGCTTGCCTACTGGCTCTTAGTGCAGAGTTCAGAGTGATATAAAGTATAGCTGGTCTTGCCTGAAGCTCCTGTTGCTGCTGATCACCCAGTCTTCTAGAGACTGTCATTACTCTTGAAAGTATATAGGCCAGTAGTACTTTTTAAAGGATAGTGGTGTGGGCTGCAGGTATTCTTTTCAAGGGGGAAATAAGGAGGAGGGGTATTTCTTATGGGAATTAATTAATTAATCAGTTTAAAAAAAAAGGTATGTTAATTAAAGATCAAAATATCAAATGTTAAACGAATGTGAAATACAGTCTGATGTGTTGGTAATGAGGGTTCCCAGGCCTTCATCATCTGCAACGCATTTTATGATGTTTACCCAGATACAAAGGCCAGACTGTGGTTCTACATTACTCACATGACAGTTGAGTGATTTCACACTAACACATATCAGATTTCATTAACAAATTAATTAAAACTTATCAGACATCCAGAACAAATATTCAATAAATATTTAGCATTGCTCGATGAACTAAGACCTGAGCAAACCCTTACTTTTTGCAAGTAATATGCTCTGGGAATTAGACTGCTTGACCAGAAGTCAGTAAATCTAGTTTTTATAACCCCATATTCCACATCTTTCTTTTGTTATTTTTATCAGATCCACAAAAAGATTACAGTACTTCATGTCTAATTCATATGCATGTAAAACTGACAAAACTAACCCTTAAAGCCATCAACACAGAAGGGCTCTTCCCTAAATGACCTATGGACAGGAGGTTGCACCTTTGCTTTTACTTTTGCTCTCTGATCACTTGTTCTTTTTGGTCTGATGATTCCTTAACTCTTTTCTGATGCCTGACACAGGGTGCTGGATTCATCCTGAGCAGGTTGGGAAGAGAACAGAGCCAAGAGCTTCTGCACCAGAGGTAGGTGCTCTGACCAGTTGATGGTCATACAAAGAGGGAGGCACCACCACCTTCTTCCTCCTCCTGTGCTACAGACAGGGGTAGAAAATAAAGGTTTTGTTCCTCGTTTGGGTATTTTGAGAAAAGGAAAGATATGTCCCTCTCCTAATAGGTGAGAGTGGCAAATTGAGGCCAGAGATAAGGAGGTGCCTCCATGAAGAACTGAGTGAGGCACATGAGCTCCAGCAGCAGCCTCAGATACAGCAGTCCTGGTGTTGGGATGGAACCAAGTGCCTCTCCTCACACAGGACAGCTTGGCATTGGTGGGGGCTCACTGGCATGGCTCTTCTGTGAGAGTGTAAAAAATGCCTCATATGGAAGAGAACATGCAATTTAAAAAAAATTAGATATTTTAAATATTAATATCTTGGCATCTGTCTAGGTGGAGAATCCTAATTTTTTCCTTGTATCAGACATGGGTGACTGGTATTTCTCCAAATGATTAACAAGTCGACAAAGCCTCTTCCCTTTTGATGCTCATTCTTGTTCAAGCTTTTGGGGGCAGTGTGCAACTGCCTAAGGTCCTCAAGACTAGGCTGGACTATCTCCAAAGACAGCTGATTTGGCAGGCTATAATGTCTGTCAGTGTTTGTATTTAGATCACCCAAGTCACTGCACTGGACATTAAAAAAATAGGAGGTGAACTAAACCATTTCAGTTTTGGAGCTCAAGACAAACCAAGACAGTCAGTTCTAGTCACATGTTGAGGAAAGAAAAATAAGTATGTCTGTAATCTTGAAGAGCCTTTGTTGCAGACAAGAGTTTTCTGTATTCAGCAATGGTAGTGCAAGCCTGGCATGTTTGCAGGGAGTGGTCTCTATACACATGCGCACCTGGTCATCAGAGAAGACTATCTGTAGGGGAAGAACAGGATTGTTATCCATTATTAATCATTTGTCAGTTGTCATCCTGCTTTATTAATGACTTCAGCCATCTAGTCAGGGAGCACAGATTCTACTGTGTGACTTCCCTCTCCCACACACTTAGTAGTGAATTGTCTAGGCAGAAAGTTCCTAAATACCCCACAGATGGCAAATTGCTTATACACATACGTAGCAAATACAGAAACCTTTCATAATGACTTGGATCTCAATTCAGAATTTATAAATTGTTTCCATGACAAAAAGCAGGATTCATTTCTCAGACACCTTATGCACAACTCACCTGATTTCTAGATGCAGTCAGGGTGAAAGGTACAGCACACACAGCTACAGCATCTGTCTGGGACCTGGGCCTTTCATCTTTCTGAAGGTTTGATAGACCTGTGTCTCTCCCTCAGTGACTCTGACTCACAAGCATTTTTTCTGACTCCACTGTGCGATTTTACACAAGCCCTGTGTACAGAAGGGCTTGCACACAAGCCCTTGAATGAGTCAGTCTTGTTTCTGTTGGAACATAAATTACAGCTCTCGCACAGCTCAATGGAGCAAGGCTGTGGTTCTCCTGGCCCAGCCCCTGACAGAGGTCAGGTAACTATCCCAACTGCCTACTGTTCCAGTTTTTCTATGGCCATTTAGCCTGCATGTCATTGTCCTACACTGGTACCTTTCCTTGTCACCTTGATGCACATAGTTTCTGGAGCTCAGAGGTTTCATGCCTTGTTTGTAACTTTGTGAGTGTCGCTTAGGGGCATGGCATGGGTCAAATGAGAAGCACCAATCTAATCTAAAACCTGAGCATACAAAACCACATTTAAATTATCCTGGTGGCTCCAGGTCTATGAAAGAACACAAGAACACTATTTGCTGGATCATTCCTATATAGAAGGTTTTTAAATGCAACCCTGCAAGTTCCTGTCAGACCCCAAGCTGTTCCCACAGATGATGTGTGTAGCCTGGACACATGTTAAACCCTGTCCCATGCTGAGTATCCTGCCCATGCTGTCCTTATGAGAAAATACGAGGTGGAGCATAATCCAAATATGTTTCTCTGGCTATGCAAAGATCTTTCCTGGCTGCAGAGTTATAAAGTGATCTTTAAAGCATCCAAAAGTAAATGGCTGCATGCAAGTGGAAAACAGGCTGGTGAGTTAAAGAATGTAACCTGAGAGGAGCATCACTCTAAATTACCAGTGTACTGTTGGGAAAACAGCTTAAGGTAAAACAGTAACTATGTACCACCACAGATCTTGAACTCACACATAACTGGTAACAGCATGCTAGTTTTCATAACTTTCAGTAACATTCATGGTATTTTTATACTGCTCAAGGGACTAATTAATTTTATAAAAATGTATTATCGCAGACTGCATTTGAAGAATTCTTATGTATTTCCTAGCCTGAGCTCTTCAGTGAAGGTGTTCCGGGTGACATCCTGCCTGTACTGACCCCAGTGACTCCTTCAGGACCGGACTGGCCTATCTGCCCACAATTTCTGAGTCAGCTAGCACCTGTGATTTCCACAGACAAAATGGCTCCAGAGAGTTCCTGGTTGCTGAAAATGAACCAGACCAAATTCCTAATTACTTCTATGTAAAATATGCTTCCTGAAACATTTCTCAGGTTCTCAGGGGTCTGCTGCACCTCCTCAGCTCCAGCTCCAGGCTGAAGCCCCCCACAGCCTGTGGTTTACTGGACTGAATTTGCCTTTTACCTTGACACTTCTCTCCCTTTTTTTTGTTCTGGTTTGAGTCAAGAACTTGTCTCTGGCAGAAGTAGAAGGAATCTCCCATGCAGCTCTCCAGAAAATAAAGGGATGGAGCACCCCCAGATGCCCTTTGTCATCAAGGGGTTATTTCCATGACTTCCCTGCCCCGGATTTTCTCCTTTCTCGTGGAATTGATAGAAACTGAAGAAAAACTTTTGGCACTTGAGACAACTACCAGAGAAATGAGTAAGTGTCTGTGTGTCTCTATCATGTGCATAAAGAAAGTCAGAGCAACAATCATCATTACAAATCCAGAAAGTCTGAGATTTACATGTATATAATTTACCACCAGTGTTGTGGCCACTACATATTTATTGCACTTGATCACTGATTGATGGAACATTGCAGAACTCAAAAACTGTGTTTCTTTGATAAAATGACTCCACAGTTTAGCACTAAATGTTGGACATGAAGATGTTGTACTTCTGAAAAGTGAGATAGGTGGCCAATACTCATCATGGAGTTAGGAACTCCAGGACAGATTACTTTGCTTGACTAGTTTATTTCTATACTGAATGAATTTACATTTGCATAAAGAAACAAAAAAGCCCTGAGGCTCCTTTCTCATGAAAGTTTATCTTTCCATTGCACTAATTAGTTTTAAACATCACAAAATTTGTCAAGTTCATTTCACAAGCTGCCCATAAGAATTAAAATATCAGAATGAATTATTTCCTTAAGGAAATTATTTCTTTGTACTTTCTTTCTAAATTACCCTCATTAAAAATATACAATGTTATCTCACAGAGGTAGACCAAACCACTGCAATATTAACCCCTGAAAGGCACAGAGTTTTGTACTGTGACTACAGTACTTCCTCTCAGGGGGCTGCCTTAAATTTGAAAAACAAAAGCGTACGTGCTTTTATACAGAAAAAGCTTTTAGAACATACTTTTTCTAAGAGGCTATTTCTAACTTCTAAATTTTGAAAGAAGTCTGTCTGCTTACCTCTGTTAACACATGAAAAGTATAGGCATAAAATGGTCTGGAGTAAACAAACACAGGCAAAATATAGTCTTTTCTAGCAATTGAGGCAACACGTATTGCCTCTTTAACCCGATAGTGAACAAATTTTAGTGCATTTGGACTTGACTTCAGCATATAATCCAGGTATATAGAAGGGTAGAGAGCAGTGCTTTCCTTCCACAGCCAAAGCAGGAGGTCATTGCGGAAAGACTCAATGGGCGGGCATTTCCCTGTGTATGTTTGGGGGTGTTCTTTGTAATCGTAATTGTAGCAATCTGGGTAAAGATAGTAACCCCACAAACCATTTGGTCTCATATGCTCAGCCAGAAGGATGGTGTTATTCATAAAACTCCTGCCAGCATTTTCAAATTCCTCTTTAGCCACTTTCCTAATTTTGTCCTCTGACCACCGAGGATGCCGTCTCCTAACAATCTCGAGAGATTTGTTTCTATAAATGCTTTTATTGCCCCAGTTCCTATCCCACTGGGGCCTCCAGTTTTCCCAGTCAATGACTGCAAGTCCCTGAAATTTCTTCATGGGTATGCAATAGTCAATGTCAGACTTTGCTTTGCTAAGGTGTTTGATAAGACTTTCGTTCTGGGGCACCCCTCCATTAACGGGATCTCCGTTATCTGAGTAGTAGGGATAGTATCCCAAATGAGTGTGATAGAAGATTGTCACATTGGATCCACTCAGAGTCTCATTGATGTTGGATGCAATGTCAAAAACAGCAAGATCCAGGTCCACCTTGTACCGCAGCCTGCACTGCTCGGTTGGTGCATTCCAGACAACCATGAAAGGCTTGTGCAGAACCAGAGGGGCCCGTGCTGGCTTCGGCAGATGAGCATCAGCCAGAGTAAGCAGTGCCACCACTGCCAACTGTTTGACCCAAACATCCATGGTATGTTTTTTTTCTGGGAAATTGCTATGATGTGCCTTTGAAAACAAAACCAAGATAAGATGTTAGCAGGGCAGCATGGAAGCAGGTTTTATGATAAGGGAATGTCTTTTGGTTTTATTTGCTTTTGATAACATTAAACTCAGTGCAAAGAGTCCAAAACTGATCTTGTAAAAGTTAAAATGAATTTCAAATGCTTTGAAAAACTTTATTATATTCCACGCTGTCTGGAAACTTCACTTCCTTTTCACCCCAACTCCTCACACAGTTGATTCAGACCTTTCCTTAACATTTATTAGCTCCCCCATGTCTACTAAACTAGATAATAAAGTAATAACCTAAAATGATAGTATAAAAAAAGAATGTGCGCTCATTTGAAATTTCAGCTTCCAAACAAGCTCTGCTGTAGTCAGTCTGACTTGCCTAGAAGATCATCACAGTGGGGTTGCAGCCTTTGCTATCTGTATATTCTAATGGTCGCAACAGGAAAGGTAGTTTAAAAAAAAAGACACTTCTACCTCACACAGATTAATGGAGACAACTCAGAAACTCTGCAATTTTCAGGATATGAAAAAATTATATTGTTATCTACCCCTGAATTTCATTTTCATTTTCTAAATGAATAGATGCAAGAGTGATAATCAATCTTCAGGTTAGAAGAGGGGTACTATTAATGACTTACTGGTCTAAGCTACTTATTCTGAAGACAAATTAAATATTCATATGTTAAAGAAAATAAATTACATTAAGCAGATCTGACCTAGCTGGAAAAACCTGCTGTATCTTTGAAAAAAGGGCTAGTTTGTAGAAATGAGGGGTATTCATGTCAATTTTTCCTTTCAGAGTCTGATGTTTTCCCTGGTAGTCACACTGGCTTGGGACTGCAGTAGTTTGGGAACTGCCAGTGCTGCAAGGCTGCTGGTACCCTGGACACACCCCCACTTTGCACCCCATGGGGCAGCTGTTCGCCCACTGTCCACAGGTCGCTGCTCCAGAATCTGCCTCTGCTCCAAAATCTGTCTCTGCTCCAAAATCTGTCTCTGTTCCAGTCTCTTCACCAAGAAGCACAACTCAGCTCTGTCCTGGGTTTGTTATTCGGGTCTCTTTGCTGACCTTTTTATGATGCAGAGGTCATTAAAATGGTTTCTCTATGAATATATATAGTATGACATAGTTCATCAACTCAGCTGTTATTTTTTATCATTCACTGTTTTAGGCACATGTTAAATCACTGCAATCACTGTGTGCACTGCAGGTTCAATTCATGCACCAGACATGTGAATTTTAAATGTCTTGAAACTGGATGTTTCCCTATTTTTACATCCATTTTAGTGATTTCTTTCCTTGCCTGTGAAGTCTAGTTTTACTTGTCCCTTGTATTTTCTCAGTTAACATCAGTTAATCACTGAATTCCTCTTCTAGACTAGGAGAGCTCTTCACACCTACTCATGCATTAGCTCATAGCCAGGATTTTTACATTTCTTGCTTTCCAAACCAGTATGGCCAACACACCACCCTAAATACTAGATCTTGTAGTACTCCTCTCATATTTCCTTTTAATCTGTAATGGGATGCCAAATCTACAGGAAGGCTGCAGGCACCACTATCCAAATTTGTTGGCAGACTTGTTCAAGGGAAAAAACTTTCCCCTGTTTAAAAATATGTTGGCTCTAATAAATTACATAATCCAGGATTTCTTCCTCTGTCATTTGTTCTTCCATGCCATTCTTCCATGCTCTGGGTTTGATGGCTCTTCTCCTGTCTGCAACTGCTGTCCTAATTTTCTCCCTTTCCCTTAAACTCTACTTTGTCCTTATGTCTCCTACAGAACAGCCCTTCTCTCCTCTATCCTCAGTTTTGTGTTTTTTCATCCTCAGTCCCAGAAAAGCATTGAGTCCCCCCACATGTGGTCTGATATGAGAGCACCTTCCCAAGATCAGAAGGAGGCAATTTGCATGAAACAGTGGCTGGGGCAGGGAGTTAAGGGCAGGACTGCAAGAAGCCACAATGCAGGATTCCCCAGGAGCAAGCCCTCATTACCAAGCTAGAGTTATACTCCATTGTTTCCTCACTCACTCCCTGAATGCTTGTTTTGTAAACCTAAATATAGATTTAGCACCCAAGTTTTAAAATTTTGTTCACAATCCTTTAGACCCTATTAAAGATAACATCCTTGAGTGAAATGGGCCATTGCCACCAAGCTGATATTACTTAAACCCCTGCCTGCTGAAAAAGGATGCCAGGTTACTGTCACTCCACTGATCTGTTGAAGGGAGGTCTTATGCTTGCAACCGGTATATTTTTCTCCATTTTCATGCAATCTTGCATAATCATGTAAGTAATGGCATGGGCTGAGAAAAACAAACAAACAAGCCAGAAAAATTGCCTTTCCCTTCCTGTTTTATACAAACTGAGGAATGCACCACAGTGCTCTGCATTTTTTCTTTGATGTAGCAAATGATCTCACTACATTGCTAAGTGATTTTTCATGATTTGGACTGGATGGCTTTGCAGTACATGTGAACAAATCCATAAGATAAACAGAAATTTTCTCAAAAAGTGGTAGCTCAGATGAAATGGGAAGAGCACCAGGAAAAAAGAAAAGACCTTTAGTGAATTTCTGTGTAAGAAAAGATCTGGGAAAAGATCCCAGCTGCCTATTCCCACAATCCAAATGCTAGATTGTTCAGCCTTGTGTTATTATGTACATATAATTAGACATTAATGACTAATACAGTACAGTTCTTTCTAGATCTGAGAGCCCTAGACATTAGAACATTGCAGATAATAAATCATAACAGAGTTAGGTCAGGAGATAATATTGCAGGGTAATTTTTAGTTGTGTACTTTTAGTTCTTGGGCAATTCTTGTTACTCTTCCTGACAAGACTTTAAATAACAGAGTAGTTGGGGTTGGAAGGGACCTCTGGAGGTCACCTGGCTCACCCCCAGATCTGGTCACTCAGGACAAAACACCACAAGTGACAAAATGAAAATGTTTATCTCAGGAAATATCAAATAATTCTCAAGGGTCTTTTGGCTGAATTTACCAAATCTTTGAAATTATGAAGAATGTTGGACATGTTGCTTAATTCTAGACATGCAGATTTCTGTACCTGCAAGATGAATCCCACAAAAAAAGGCAGAAATCAGTCTAATCCTGCTCAAGCTGTTTAGAAGTTAGGGTCTGGTCAAGGACAGTCATTCAGGATCCTCTAGTGAATACTTGATACCTCCGAAAGTTGCTGTAAATTCCTTATTTAAAGCCCTGTGGAATTAGTCACCCAGATATCTCTATCAATCTAAGTAAGCTGGTAAGTGCATAGACAACATGCCTACCTTCTAGAAGGCTAAAGCACCTCATTGCAATTAAAGCACTGTATTTCATTGCAAAGCATTTCACTTTTCACATAGGAGACATTATCATACACAATTAATTCTGATGTTATTTGCAGATGGGAATTTAATTACAGATATTTTTTCTTTAAAAATTCTTCTGAAGGCAAGTGAAACGAGTTTTCAAAGCAGACAAGCCTATAGGTCTGAATGATGAGAAAATAAATTATCTGTTGTTTCACAAATGCATGAAAGAACCTCTAAACATGAACAAAACATCTTTTATTACAATTTCCATTGCTCTATCTTTGGACTTCATCCTTTTTATTCTCATGCATGGGCACTAATTGGACCGCTTTAATCCCTGTTTTTTAATGAGCACAGACACTAACAATTCCTCCTTGAAGCTCATTATCAACTTTGATTCGAATTCTCCTTTTTTTTTCTTTTTTTTTTTATTCAATGACACATTATCACGGTCAGTTTAACTTCTCAAAGATGCAGAGAGCTTTATGTGGCACTACAGTGTTTTCAGAGCAGAATATGCTCTCAGAGTTTCTGCTCTATATTCTAAAAACAAAAATGAATTCTTCATAAATGAAGAAAATGGGGTCTGATCACAAATCTCTTGGGGTTGATGAAAATTTTTTTTATTGTATTCAGGAAATTCTGGATCACATTTTCACTGCAAGAAATAACATGTAGTTTTTTATTTGCCTCAGTTTCTGGTATGCAGTTTATGATGAAACAGGCTATGGCTGGATTTCAATATATCCTTTAGTAAGTGTGAATTTTGCCATTTCTTGAATAGGAAAAATCAGTTAATTTCTGCATATTCCTTTCATAATCTTTGTAAAAATTAAAAACATTTACTTTTCCCAAGCAACTGCTGTTAACTTAGTCCAGCCTGTATTCAACTGTGTTTATTATTCCACTCTATTTTGATTTCCAAATAGTTGAAAACAACTGAACTAGCCATCTTAATTTCACACTTTGGTTACAAAATACACCACTTAAAATTCATAAAAATATAGACTCTCATGCTAAATAAACCTGTTGGCACACCATGTGTTCCAATGCAGACTGATGGTGTTCTCTAGATGGACAGTTCTTCTTCTCTAATGGTTTTTATTGATTATTCCAGCATTTTTTGCACTGCAGCACATGACATTACACCTGCTGCTTATTATGATATTTATATTGGTCATAGAACCAGACAACACAATTTCATAACAGCCAGCAAATTCATCCTCTCATTTTATGCTCATTGATGTGCTGACTTGAAGTATTGTCCATACAATTAGCTACAACACAACTGGTTTAATCTGTGAAGTATGGGTTATACTGCACATCTGTCATTGAACTCAATAATTACTTCAGAATTCTGAAACAAACTTAAAAAAAAAAGGCTAGTTGCTATGGTAACAGCCACTTATGATTCCCTCATTAAGCAGTATCTGACTAACATAATTTAAAATCCAGAACAGGAAAGAGTACAGTTGACTTACAGACGAAAGGTGATTTTTCCAACAAAAAAGAGTCATGTTTTGTGATCTAAACCAGATTTACAATATTTTTCCAAGTTTGTTTTCAGCCTCTCAAATGTGCTATTGACTCCTGTCTTGCAACTGCTGAGTATACTTTGCACTTTGTTCCATGGCAAATATATTCTTTTTAACTAGTGTTTCTCATATCTGTAGGAAATAATTTTGCTTGGAAAAGAAATAAAATTGATGACACCTAAAAAGGGAAATAATGAAACTGAATTGTTTGAATTCCACTGAGGAACGTATAAAATTGGCAGCTAGAAGAACTGTTCTTTTTTGAATGTAGGTTGACCACATTTGATGTAGAAGTTATTATTATGGCTAAGAAATACAGACATCTCAACTGTATTTAAGCTTTTTTTTTTTTTTTTTTTGGCCACACAATCACATTTCGAAGTTGCTTGCAAATAATTTGAAAATCTTGTGCATGGATACATTATTCTCTCAATTTGAAAATCTTGTGCATGGATACATTATTCTCTATGAGGTATGATTTATATGCATATAATATGTATTTACAGTGTGTTTATCTACACATATATGTATATTTCTCTGTGTTCTTAGGAAATAAAGGAATGACCAAATCTGTCCAGCCTGCCTCTGTCTTGGTCCCACTCTGCTGTTGCTTTTCTGTTTCAAAATGATGCAAAAAGTCTTGCTTTTCCTGTTTATGTTTAATAATGGCTTGCATTAGTAAGCTGGTAAAATGGACAGAGAATACCTGGGTCCATCTCAGCAGAAGTATTCTATACTGAAACCTTCTGTGGGCCAAAAATGTAAAACTGCATTAGAGAGAGATTAAGCATCCACTGTATCCTCACAACTACCAGTTTTCAGTCTCTTGACTCACATATCTTTGTAATTCTCCAGTTATATTTCTCAGATTAGATCCCAAGTTAACAAAAAAAGTGAACAGAAGAACCATAATATCCTGAGGAGAAGGACTTGGGGGTGTTGGTTGATGAGAAGCTCAACATGACCCAGCATCCTGAGTTTGCAGCCCAGAAAGGCAGCCATACCCTGGGCTGCACGAAAAGAATAATGACCAGCAGTCCAGGGGAGCTGATTCTGCCTCTCTGCTCTGCCCTCCTGAGACCCACCTGGAGTGCTGCACCCAGCTCCAGGACCCTCGATATAAGAAGGACATGGACTTGTTGCAGTGTGTCCAGAAAAAGGTTATGAAGATGCTTGGATGCTCAGAGCACCTCTCCTATAAAGACAAGCTTAGAGAGTTGGGATTGTTCAGCCTGGAGAACAGAAGGCTCTGGGGAGACCTGAGAGCAGCCTTCTGGGACCTAATGGGGGCCTACAAGAGAGATGGAGAAGGACTGTTTACAAGGCCATGTAGTGACAGGGTGAGGGGGAATGGCTTCAAACTGAAAGAAGGTAAGTTTAGATTAGATGCAGGAAACAAATTCTTCACTATGAGAGTGGTGAGGCTCTGGCACAGATTGCCCTAAGAAGTTGCGGATGCCCAGTCCCTGGAAGTGTTCAGGGCCACGTTGGATGTGGCTTTGAGAAACCTGATCTAGTGGGTGGCATCCCTGCCCATGACAGGGGGGCTGGAACTGGATGATATTTAAGGTCTTTTCCAACCCAAACCATTCTATAATTCTGTGATTCTATGGTTCTATGTTTATAATCTCCCTTAAAGATCAAAGTTCAGAAATGAACATATGATTGACATATTACAGTTCACTTCCAGTAGGTGAGCATAAATACCAGGTTGCAAAGCATGGAGAAGCATCCCTTTATTTTCATGTAAATATATGAAAAGAAATTCAAAGACCAAGGAGATGGGGATCCAGGCATATGCTGTCGTTGCTGATGTTTTTGTGAACTGTGGATTATTCATGTAAAAGCAAATGCAAAATGCCAGAGGATATTCTTTGGTGCATGTCACAGACTTACATTAAGTCACTTTTGGGGCAGCGATCTGCTTAGGCATTTCCTGTTTGGCTTTATTGTTTCTGCTATGTACAGCTTGTGTCATGCCTTAAACTGAGAGAAAAGACTGCAAGGAAGCATGGGAATGAAAGGGGAAAGAATTGGTATCGACAAGATATTTTTCCCATGAAGCCTGCAATTCTCCTATTAAAGATAACCATTTTCATACTTCGTATGTCCTGGTCTATCCTCATCTACCTGTAATGCCTCTGTCTCTAATTATTAGAGGCCAGACTCTGACATGTTCACACACTGTTTCTTATGCCAAGTCACTGCATTAGTACCAGCAAGACTGAGGGCTACTCAACACAATGACAGAGGGAAAATAAAGATACAGGTCCCCAGTATTATTCCAGTTAAAAGATTGTGCTGCCATTTTAAATCTCTGCAGATTATTGATGACACTTTGAACACCAGGGGAAGATAAGGTAATATGGTCTAAATCTGTCTGGGCAGTAGAGGGAGATTAAATATATATGTGCCACAAGCAATTTTTCAATTGCTGAAGGATTGAGTAAAAAAAAGTATTTTGTGAGTGGAAGAAACCATGTAACATCAGCAGTATTATACCATTTTATATATCAAATACATTAATTTAGCTTGCATCTAATACATGAAGAACCGATCTAATTTTTTTATGTAAAAGCCTGATGCATTGTTATTTTCAATTCCAGTCCATTTGCTTCTGTTGCATTATAAACTGAAGACAAAGGTATTCTAAGAAAAATATATTCCAATATTTGAAGTTGCAAAATCTATGTCGAAAGTATGAACTTTTATATGCAATTTAATATTTATTTCTTCTCCACATGCAAAGAATAAAGGGGAAAAATAAATTGGTGGCTTATACATTTTAGAGGAGCCTTATTGATTTTCAGAACTGCTAAAGCCTTAATTCCCTGAATAATTAAGACTAACATCCTCAACATTGTTCAGTACACTCTTCTGGCTCTGACCTTCAATGGGTGAAAATTAAAGTGCCAACCACGAGCACTCTGTAAAGAAGTTCTCAGTTTTTTATAGATTTTCCTTCTAATTTTATTACTAAATATTCTTAGCTGAAGACCATGAACATTAATTGGCACTAATAGAACACATCCTACCTTCTGGTGTGGAATTTTAATAGCTTATAAGAATGTATGAATGGGAAATACTGTTCAATAAATAATACATGAGTTTACATTGTTGCAAAGCATTTAAAATAGTTTAGCTTCTTTCACACCATCTGCTAAATTCACACATTCATTTTCTGAAAGGTTTATTGTTATTAGAGGCACTTATAAGAGAGAAAATTAAATCAAATTGATAACAGAGAGAATGCCTACAATCAGGCCTTGGCTTATTCCTGAGAAAATGCTCTAAGCTAAATTAACTTTAGCTGACACAATGATAAATTATGCTTTCAGATAGTGTAATTCAAGAAAATTCAATTGAAATTAATTGAGGGATATAAATCTGGAAATATTCCAGTTGAATTCATGGAGTTATTAAGCATTTATAATCTTGTGAGAGAAAAATGTGTCCTTTAGTCAGCTAAAAAACCCTAATATTTTGGCAAACTCTTAAAACATTTGTATATTTCCACCATGAATCTCTACTTGCAGTAAATAATTCCTTTTCTTTGGATAGTACAAAAGGGAATATCACACTTTGGCTGCAGAAACTCAAGACAATTTGGAAAATATGCATAAAGCATTTGAGGTGAAATTAACTTTGCACTTTATTTGCATGCCAATACACAGCTTAGTCTGTTGTCTACATTGTTTCAAATAAAGAATTTAAAGTACTCTAGCTCTACAAAAACCCAGCTCAATACATTGACACAAAATATTAACGAATAGAACTTATTTTCAAACAACTAACTGCATCTTCCTTTGGGCTCCTCTTGAGATTATTTTAAAATGCACTGTTTGTAGGTGTGACTGCCATTTTGAAACAATTCTCCTGAATGTTTTGCTTCTAATGAAAGAAGTATTTTTTTATTATTCATATGGGATTAAATATGTGAACAGCATATGATTAGCTGCCCCCTGGGTGAGCAGTGTGGCATGCACAGCCCAGTGCATTTAAGTACTAAATTGATAAATCAAATTCCGAAATATCCCAAAAGTCAAAACATTACTTTTTTTTTTTTTAATGTGAATTTTATTTACAAACACCATTTCAATATCACTTTTCTAGCCTAAAATTGCTGATGCACATTGGAGTGTTAAGCACCAAATAGCTATTTGACAGATAAAACTACAAACCGAGAAATAAAATATAGTCCAGAATTGACATGATACAGAAAACAACACAGAAATCCTTCCTAACTGGTAGACTACAAGCAGAAGTGAAAACTTTGTCTTTACTGATTGTTAATTGAGTAAATAACATGGCACTTACCTCTATAAAATCAAGGAATAGCAGCAAACTTTGCTGAAACAATTTACAACAGCTGATGTGTTTGTCCCAGGAATGTGCTCCTCCTAATGAGTGGGCTTTTAACTAATGAGAAACTGACGGCATTCAAAGATGAGGGCAGAATTTTACCTAAACACACACTCATCATCTAATTGTAAAATAAGTAGATAAGTTAATTTAAAAGGTAGATGTATTACTTGTAAGCATCTGGGCTTGTTCTGTAATAATTTTGTATTGCCTCCTTTTATGACTGATAAGGGATCAACTGGACTGGTATTCGAGAGGAATTAAGTTGTGTTTTGAGAGTTACACACTCTGGACTCAGCAGCACCAGGCATTTGCAGAAGGGACATCTAGGTCACTGCAGCACGGGGAGAAGCAGGGATGCTGGCAAAACCAAGCAAACAAAATAGTTCAGGAAGAGTTATTTTAAAAACTGTCTGGATGGCTGAGTCCAAAGATTGGTGGTGAATAGACTCAAGTCCAGTTGGCAGCTAGTCATCAGTGGTGTTCCCCAGGGCCCAGCATTGGGGACAGTCCTGTTTAATGTCTTTGTCAGTAACATGAACAGGGTGATCAAGGGCACCCTCAGTTTGCACACAACACCAAGCTGAGCAGGAGTGTTAATATCCTGGAGGGTAGAAAGGCTCTGTAGAGGGATATGGACAGGCTTGACTGATGGCCAAGGCCAAGTATATGAGGTTCAACAAGGTGAAGCGCAATTGGGTCGCAGCAACCCTATGCAGCGCTAGAGTCTGGGGGCAGAGTGGCTGGAAAGTGGCCCTGTGGAAAAGGACCTGGGGGTGCTGGTCAACAACAGCTGAACATGAGCCAGCGTGTGCTCAGAGAGCCAATGGCATCCTGGCTTGGATCAGAAATTGTTATCCTTGGCCAACAGGACAAGGGCAGTGATAATCCCCCAGTACTTGGCACTGGTGAAGCTGCACTTCAAATCTTGTGTTCAGTTTTGGTCCCCTCACTGCAAGAAACACAATGAAGTGCTGGAGGATGTCCAGAGAAGGACAGCTAAACTGATGAAGGATCTGGAGAACAAGTCTGATTAGGAGTGGATGAGGGAACTGAGATTGCTGAGCCTGGAGAAAAGGAAAATGAGCAGGGACTTTATTGCTCTCTACAGTTACCTCAAAAATTTCTTCATGGAAAGGGTTGTCAAGAACTAGAATAGGCTGCCTGAGGAAGTGGTTGAGTCACCATCCCTGGAGATATTTATAAGATATCTTATAAATGTGGCACTTAGGGATGTGGTTTAATGCTGGACTTCGGTCAGTGCTGAGTTAACAGTGGAACTCAATAACCGCCAATGGTCTTTTCCAAACGGATTCCATGATTCTATCATTTGTTCATAATCTTCCCTAAAACTACATATGGAGTGCTCTAGTCTTTGCTATTCCTTGAATGTGACACCTGCAAGCAGACCCCAGGGACCACCGTTTCCTGATCCCAGTGTCTGCATGCCATGGGATGGTGTGAGTGACCGAAGAAGGGCAGAAGGGACCAGCCATATCACAGCTCCATAAAGAGCCTTTTAAAGTGGTTCAGCATGAAAAGAGCTTCAACAGCTACATGCCACCTCCATGACCAGTCAAACCCCCATCAGATGTATAGGAACGGACAGAAGGAGTCCCTGTGTACAGAGCTATGATGGTCAAGGGCATTTGTGTATCCTAACAATGCAGACCAAGAGGTCAAAAACGTCCATATCTCCATGTGGGAATTGTGAAGTGTAAAAGAAGGAAACCCTGGATTTCCTCATCTTGTCAAGTATGACTGTTGTCATTTAAGTATTAAATTTGAAACAAATACAGGAAACAAGTACAAAGAATTATTGGAACAACTACAGACATTTTTGTTATTTTTGTTGCCACATTTGTCTCCAAATCTGCAGAGCTATTTGAATTAAATAGGAAAGAAGTAGCTCCCTGAGTCTTGGAAATAATAACAGCAAGTTTCCTATGGGCCTGCGTCTCATCCTTGACTGAGGTCCAAACTAAGATTTCCCAAGGCTAAGGCATGTACAGAAGACCTCTCCTGCACTGGTGCTCCAGCTTGCAGCATGACTCCCGTTTTTCTTGCCTTTTACTCAGCAGGTTGTTTCCATCAATCAGTAGACCTGAGACGGCTTCTGAAACCTGAGCCACTCTCAAGCGTCTGGCTGATATTTGCTGTCAGGGAAGGACAGGCAATCGTACAGACAAACAGACAGGGTTTTGCTCATATCTGTATGGTCAGCAAGGGCTTGAATGTCACTCCTACAATGGGAAATACTG
This sequence comes from Corvus kubaryi, assembly GCF_017639235.1. NCBI lineage: Eukaryota > Metazoa > Chordata > Aves > Passeriformes > Corvidae > Corvus > Corvus kubaryi. The sequence continues at coordinate 21,809,380 of NW_024580671.1, read as the reverse complement.
AAAAATCTGTTTACTGACTGTAACCCACCATCATCAGTAGTTCTGCTAGAGGGTGCATTTAGCAGCTGTCCCAGCCGTGCCACAGTGCAGCCCTGCAGCCCTGTTGGGGTAGGTGCCCCCCAGCACCTGACTGCAGCCTGGCAGCGCTGTGCCGCAGCCCTGCTCTCAGGGTCCCCTCGCAGAGCACAGCCAGCAGCATCACCCAGCAAGCACTGCTCTTCCTGACCACCTGCCAGATCTCAGCAACACCACATGCAAAACAAAAGGTGATTTATCTGCCTAAAATAGATTATAGGACAAAGGGTAAAACTAAACAGATAGCTTTTCATATTTGGCCTTACATCCATCTCTTTTCTTAAGCCAAATATTATCTCAGCCTGCAGGCTCGGGAGTGGAGGCCAATCTGACACGTGTTTGAAATGCCTCTTTGTCCACGTGTTTCTAGACGGATTTTTCCTTTGGGAAGTGGCTGCTAATGCAGGTACTGCCCACCTCCTCCTTAATACATACTTACCCTTTTTGCAAAGGTTAGCATCCCCTTGGACCCTCAGCTCTGTGCAGCTCAGCCTTGCCAGATCTGCAGTGAACCCTCTCCCTTACTTTCATTGTTTTTCTGGGTCTTATTTCACTTCACTTAAACATTTCCCTTTTTTCTTATCTGCACTCAGAATATGAAGCAAACTAAGGCATAATTTGTGAGGAATTTTTTCCCACTAATCTCTTTGTTCTATCCATTCAAAAATACCATAACTTCTCAATTAAATGTTAATAAAAATATCAGTATGTAAGAGTAAAATATGCATATGCTGTCCACATGTATTTAGGTTATATACGTATGTAGGTAAAATCTTTGCTATAGTAAAAAAATAGAGCTGAACACATTTAAAATAGAGTGGAAGGGTGGAAGAAACAACTGACTAAAGTGGTAAAGAACAACAAATTTGAAATATTGTTTGTTTTACTTGATATTGCAGTTTCACTTGATAGTTGGGAAATGGAGATCACAGGAGAGGTGCAACAATTGCCATGAGTCAGCAGCTGTTGATTCCCAGCATCTGACAAAGGATGCCTGTGTGTCTATATATATAATTCTGACGGAGAGGAGAATGACACCAGGATTTGCAGTCTAGCTCCTGCCAACCTTCTTCTGTGCCATACTAAACTTCTGCTAAAAATAAAAGCCCAGAGCAGCCTTGCTCTGTTGCCCTGAGCTCAGGGGGTGAGCATCTACATCAGGAGCCTTCCCAGGTCCTGCTCCTTCTTGGCAGCCAAGCCTCATCCCCAGCCACGCAGAAAATGTTCTGGGGGACAGAAGGAATGATGGGCTGCATCAGAAGAGGGGAAATTATAAGGAGACACATTTGGGTAAATAATTCAGAGAGATGCTTGTGCTTTGGTTTTATTTGAATTAAAAAGGAAACCAAGTCCTTTGTAGGAATTTGAGGGAGAGTGCTGTATTTTATGTAAAGCAGCATTTGCTTAGAGGTGGAGAGAAAGCTCAGCTGTCCCCAGCTTCTTATTACGTATCTAATAATAATAGTTTTATTTCAAATTTTATTCCTGATAAATATAATTCAGTTTCCAATGCATCAAGAAAGAAATGTCTCAGGAAATCCCAACAGGTATGTGGGTTGAAACTTGAATAAAATGTAGTACGTTGTCAGATACAGAACTGATCTGATTTGGGATTTATTTTCAAACTATTGACAAAATAATTTGAATGCATATTTCCTAATTAATTACCAAGTAGTTATTAACATCAGTGTTTAAAGACTTTAAGAAAAAGAAGAAGTCCTAATATATATTAAAACCCAGGTTTTATGCCATGTCACAAATGCATTTGAAACAATAAATATCTAAAAAACTCACGTTATTTAACAACTTGGGTAGCATAACAATTCTATCCAGAATATGCATTTATTAACAAAATTACTTTTAAGAGTTTTAGAAAAAAAAAATTCAACACTGCCTACAGAATAACTTCTTTTGCTTCACAGCTAGGAAAAAAAGGGTGAGAAGGAGTATGGGAATAATTTAGTATTACTCTGACTTTTAATAACCATTTTTAAAATAAATGTTGTCAGGTTAATTAGACGTGTGGACTGTGGGTTTCATTTCAAGGTCATACATGTATCTAGAACTGAATTTTGCTCCTGAGTCCAATTTATTTAAAGTTCATGTGAAGTAAGAGGGTTTATCAGAGTTCCAAGTCGCATCATTGCCTAAAAATGCAAACAGGCACTTAACTGTTAAAAGCAGTTGAACTGATTTGGCCTCGTAGGACTAAGGGTTCATATCTGTAAAATTATGCAAATATTTAATTCTAATTTATTGGTTATTTCAGTGCAATGAGGCATCTAGATATCATTGGGCATAAGACTGACGGCACTGAACCAGGTCTACTACTTTTGAAAGTATTAGGTAGTTCATTAAGCCCTTATGAACTTTCATAGAGCTGTCCCTTCAAGGGTTAAAGGATTAGGTCCCTCTCTTGCCTTTCTGAACACGATTAATCATAAATACTACATGTTTGATTTTATGGCTAGATAAACTACAAGTAAAACATACCTTGAACATATCTAGTTAACCATGAGACAGAATAAGCTGCCTCTCCCAGTTTTCTGTTTGGACAGGGACAAGTTGGGGGTGCTGGTACTGATTGTTAGATGCCTTTTTGTCAACGCTTATTACCAACACCTTTTTGGGGAACAGCACCCTGTTGTGGCAGGCTTTTGGTGAAGTCTGGCTGAAGCTAAGGATGCTCAGGTCCCCTCTGCCAGAAAAGTATTTGGTCCCTGTTGCCAGCACTCAGCCTCCAATCCAGAGTCATATCCACCTCCCTCAACCTGCCGGACCAAATCCAACATAACCCATGTATTTTGTTCAGAGACAACTGCAAACACAACCCCCAAATGCCAAAGAACACACACACAGAACACACACACACACAAATATATATATATATATATATATATACAAACTCTTTCAAGTAGGAGTGTCTCTGAAAAACATATGCACAACCTACGTGTGAGTGGCACTTCTGCTATGCAGGAAAGGACAGTGGGTGTGCACAGCTTTAGTGTGAAAAAAAGGTCATACCTGTGTATACCAGGGCAGTTACAAATCAGTCAACACCAATGTGAAGTTTGGGCGAGCAATCTGACCTCATCAGGAGAAAGATCAGGGGTTTAACAGTGTTACAAGGAAATTTTGCAATATGGTTAGAGGTTCTGTCCAAGGAACAGCTGATGCTTACTCTTAGTCTAACACAAATCATGAGAAATTCAAGACAACCCCCCTTCACTTTCCTTATGTTTTCTAAAGAACCCAAAAATCCACTAAAGACTGAACCTCCTACATCAATGCCTCTGCATTTCCACAAACGTCTAATTCCATAGGTAAATGTAAGGAGCCTGCCCCTCAGTAACATTCTCTGGATCTATCCAGTGGTTTGGCCAATCTTAGTTTCTAGGTATTCTTGCAAGGAGCTCCTGAGAACACATTTGGCATGCTGGGCCTTTGCACTCTGGGACCTTACTCTGGCGATGGTCATTTACAATAAAAAGATAGAAGATGTGTTTAAACCTCGAAGCCTGAAAACATTTATAAGCTTATGACACTCAGAACATAGTTTTGCAGAAATAAATGCTTTATTAACAACTCTCACAAAATCAGCTGTGGTGTCTCAGCTCTTTGGACATCTATCAAACAGAGAAAAGTCGGGTCTGAGGATACAAGTTACCAGGTCTGAGATACTGATGTCTGAAGAGACACTTTACTCAAAGTTTTCCTCCTTTTTTTCTGTGATATTGCCATTATTTTGGCACTAGTTTAGAAAAAAATGTGTGGATTCACTTTTTTTATGAACACAGATTAATTTTCCTTGTCACACTAAAGAGAGTTGGTAACCCAATCACACAGGAAGAGAATAAGGAACAGACCTTGCCCCAGTGAAACAGAGGAATGAAGCTATATTTAAAGTGCAAGGAAGAAGAAATGGAATTTATTGTTCAGCTTCATGCAGAGAGGTGGCTGACTCATAGGCCTGTGCGACTGACGGTACTTTCAGGCAACAGCAGGAGATAAATGAATAAGGAGAAAAAAAATGTCAATTTATATTGACTAAAGAGGAAGCTAAAGAACAGCCATGACTTCCCACATACTTCTGCATGGCACCTTTCTTCTGCTTCTATTGTATAGCCAGAAAGCAGAAGCTGAGGCCTGTGGCTAAGTCACATCTCATCAATTTTCATGTATTTTCTCATATGATAAGGAAGCAAGCAGGATCATTAAAAAACCTCAGGAGAGCAAGTTATTTATTCATATTGAAATAGAAGATTTTTAACTGCACTAATAAGTACTTTTGAATGCTAATAGAAAATAATAAGACAGCAGTTAAGAAAAAACTTTTTTTTGTGAAAAATAAGTCTGCTTTTCTCTCTCTCTGTGTGTGTGTATGTGTGCATACAGAAGTGACAGTCAGAAACACACCGCTCACAAAATGCACCTCACATTTTAGACTCATTTTCTCAAGCCTGTGCTGTTACTTGGGTAAGAAGGGAGGGTAACAGTAATCTACTGATAAAACCAAGAATCTTGGTTTTTTGAAATTATTCAGTCCTTTTCTTTGTTGAACATTCACGTTCATGAAATCTTGTGAAAAGCTTGCTTGTCAGCTAGTAGAAATATCATAAATATAAATATTTGCAGAAGTGTTCACTTTGGTCATGCCCCCTGGCCTTTTAAAAGCTCTCTGTGTAGGAGAACTGAAAGAGGAAGGATTCTAAAAAGTGCTGAAGATGAAACAGGGATGGAGGAACAGAGAACCAGCACCCAGACCCCACTGGCAGTGCACACCTTCGCTACACCACCCTACAACAGATAGCAAACAGGTCATGTTCCTGGCACCGCCAGACTGCCTGGGCTCAGCAGCCCTTTGCTCCAAAGAGGCATTCCCCACCGCAATCAGTGGTGGGGAAAAAGCCTCCTCAATCCTCTGACACAAGCCCTTTCTAATAACCATCCTTCTAAAGTATGAACTTCCTTTCCAGCTTTTTTTTCTTCTTTGCAATGTTTTTTTCTCAATCCTTTCTGCTTTCTGTCTGATTGAGACTCCATCTTCACCAGGCAGATCACCTTAACCCTTCTACATTTAGCTTAGCGCAGCAAGATAAAAACTTACCCCAAACAATCAGATCTAGGTTAAAAAGAAAAAAACAACAAGTTTTCCATGAATTGTAGAGAGGAAAATAAGAGCAAAAACGCAAATGTTTTTCCTGGCTTGAAGGCCACAGTTTGGATCATGTACTCCTAAGGCTATCCAGATACAGAAGCTGTATTTTCCTGCCTTTGCTATGCCTTCCTCCTTTCCCTTCCTAACAGAGGGCTTTATTTTGATTTACAAGGAAGTATGATTCAATTTTAACTGTGAAATACAAAAGAAATTGTCTCAAATTAATACTTTCTTTTTTTTCACAGAAGAAGCATTAATTATGACTTTAAAGAATACCAAGAGAGGTTATTTCCTCTAAAATATGGTATAATATAAAAAACATGGTATTATAGAATTGAAATATTTAGAAATATGGTGTACTGATGTTTTTAATAAGATTTAACTCAAATTCAATTAAACACTCCTTTAAAAATCTTAATTTCAAAGCTTTTTCTGTTTCCTTTTTCCCTTCCCTCTATTTACCTCCTCTTTGTTACCATTTTAGTAAAAACGAAATGCCATTTTACTTCTTACATAACTAGTAAAATCCAAGGGCCTTGCCACATAAGCTCGACTCCAGATTTCAAGGAAGTAGTACAGTCATTTTCCATGAAATGTCGTGCCTCACCTTTAAAATAATTTTTGTTTTTCAAGGATAGGCGGCATATGCATGTGGGGAACTCCCATATGCATGTGGGGAACTCCCATGACGTAGGCTGGAACACATCCTCAGGCTTGCAGCTTGCCTAAACAAATGAGGTACGGAGTCATCAGACTGCTGTGAGTCACCAAGAATCCCACACTAATCCAACTTGAATTGAAGGATATCTTTTGACACCCACTGGGATGGTGACATGCTCCAGGTGGTGAATAATTTGCTCCCTCCGGAACGTGGGATTACCACACGGATGACACTGTATCACCTGGCCAGGGTGCGAGCGCGGAACTACCTTGGGACAATGATTTGCTTCCCGGGTCAGAGGTGGAGTCATGCTTTGACACGGGCTGCTCATATTAGGGTTTCTACATTTCAGAAGAGTTTGTCAGGCAATAAAAATGCTTGAAAGCATTTCAGTTATTCACACTGCTGTTCGTACCCATGTGAAGGGAAGCAGTCTTGGCTTACACTCTCAAATAAGTCTTACAAGACTGCCTGAGAGATGTAGGAGGCTACATGTTTTGACTTTCAGTAGGAATCACTCACACAACTCATTTGAATGAAAGGTTGGGTTTTCCACCTTAAATAAAGACTAGGACTTCCATGATAAAACACAACATTACACCTCTATTCTTAGTAAAATAAAACATAGTCTCATCATGTGTTGTACTAGTAATGATGCACATGGTCAAGTTTGTCCAACATTTTTGCATCATTACACATTATTTTTAGGGTACTTGAACCCCAAATAAAAGCAGGGAGACACTCTATGCTCTTTTGCTCCCCTGCACTTTTTTGGGGTGACCACAGAGGAAGCAGCTACCAAGTGAGTGTGAGGGGAAGCAGACAGGGCAAACAACCAGGGCAAACAACCAGAAGATTCATGGAGAAGGTCGGGGCAAAGGCCAGGGCCTCCAGAGGGACCAGTGGAGATGAGCAAAGTGGAGCCAAGCATGGGGGCAGACAACTGCCAAGGGATTGCCCCTTTTCCCATTTCCTACTCTTTCAGCATCTGACTTCAAGATAATTTTATAGACAAAGTACTGCACAAACCATAGATATTTTTCTTTCCCTTTTATGTTTTCACCCATATAAGGTGAAAAGAATAATAAACCACAGTTACTATCTCAAAAGGTCATCTTCTGAAATGGCTCTAAAAAGAATCTTGTGAATGGGTCAGATGCGTTCTCAGCCACACACTGGCAGCCCCACTCTTCCTAAATTTCAGTTGTATCTGTGCAGATCACCAATCTTCAGTACACTTCCACAGATATAAAGGTTTGAAATTTGTTAATAATTGTTTTTATGGTACACAGAAAGAATGAGAAACCCACTCAGATGGAGCACCATGACTTGCTGAAGAGCTGGCAGTGACCATATGCACTAAAAGGCTATTTCTGTCACACAAATTAGCAAATACGTCCCTGAATTCAGGCAGGATGTGTCCTAGTCTTGTGCAGAGGGCCAACACAAGGACCATATGTCATTTAAATGCCATTTAAATGCTATTTTAAAGGCACTAGTAGGACTTCTCTGCTCCTTCACTCTTTCCACGTGGATTAATTTGGTAAATGTCATTTTGATACCGTTTTCAAAGGAAAATTGTACTTTAAATTGAGGAAGTGGCACCATCTGGTGGGTGAAAATTAAAGTGTAACTCCTTTAGCAAGTGTAGTTGTTTTTCACTTTTCTTTCAATTCCCTGCCCGCCCCCCCCCTTTGTTTTTTGGGTTTTTTTAGATTCTCATAATTCTACAGAGTAGCTCTCTGAGTCTGAAAAATAATCATTGTTTCAGAAGACTTTAGCACAAAACTGAGATCTATTATGCAAAAAATGCACACTATTATGATTACCTACCATGCTATACAGATTTCTAACACATTGGCTAATGTCACAGAAAGATTTTTGAAAAATCCTTTTGAGGTCAGCTCCATAAAATTAGAAAAAAAACATGTTCATCAAGAAAAGAATGCTACATTTGCAGTGGCAATGTGTTATTCATTCCAAGGAGTCAAAATTCTTCATATCCACATACAGATTTGTTTACAGATTTAAGCCTATAATTTAAGCTTCAATTAAATTATCCAAACTAGATTTAAGCATAATGTGTGGATTTGCCTTTACTCACGTGTTTTCAGGACCATTAGTAAAGTTCCTAACAGTTTAAAGATAATAATATACCTACATAGCAATTTACTTAAAAACAGATACCCCTGCCTTCACTCTTAGAATTTACAAATCGCAGAATTTTTTTTTTAATACCTAAATTTCTTCTTTTAAAGGACTAGTCAGAATTGTCAGCAATCTACTGTGAAGATAGAAAAAAAGGATATTGTGGAAGCTGAGTGTTACCAGATTGTTTAATACGCAAACAGCTGCACAGCTAAGAGTAAATGTGTAGTGCTCAAGCTCATTTAAAAGAGTGCTCATAATTGCTGTCAGTGACCTCAGTGGGATTCACCTCTCTTTAGATATCAGCAGTGCAAATGTCTATACCTGAGCAGGTCACCAAAGCTTGTTTTGAAGTATATAGGGAGTAAGAGTTGCTTTTAAGGTGCAGTTCATCTCATCCTGTACTAGACATCAGAAGTAGATCAGCTGACTCATACTTATTTCTCTCCTTTGCTTATAAAGGGAAAATAATGTGATTAGCATAGGTGCAGATAACTCCTGCAGTGATCTGCACACAGTCAAATGAATCCTACCCCTTGTGCCTCACAGAAGGAACATTATCAAGATTTGTTGAGCCCTGTGGATATTTAATTCAGAACTCCAAATTACTTTAAACAGAGAATCTTAAATACATATTTCAAGAACAAGCTCTAAAAATAAAAAACAAATTAAGAGCCATTAAAAAAGCTTTATATAGGGCTACACATGCTGTGTCAGGAGGTTGGCATGATCCTCTGTGGTGAACCTACAAGGGGAACTGTATATTATACCACCAGTTGCTTTGCATTTAGAGGCACTTTCAGTTCATTTTGCCTTTGCTAAGCGTATGTAGAAAGCAACATTTAACAAAAGTTAATGGGTGAAGTAACAATAAGTGCTGTTTTTAATCACTGAAATACAACAGCACCATTTAAAAATGAAGCAGCAAAAGAATATAAAGAGATATACATATAGATATATAGATATCTATATACATATATATATGTATAAAGTTGTAAAGGCAAATCATAAGACAATGCTTCCACAAAAACTTATTTAGCAAGACCATAATTACCTAGAAAGGAGGCAACACAGATTAAAAGTGTTTATTGCAAACCAGCCCAATTACACAACTGTTGAGAAAAGATACCAGAACTTTGTGCAAAAAAAACATAATTTGGCAAGATAAACTTTGTAATTACATGTCCAGTGTTTAAGGAAAGTACAATTCCTAGCCCAGCACAAAGCCCTCTAAGAATTAAGGAGTTTGCCTGGGCTCTCTGGCTCCATGTTTGTATGGAAGCAATTGCACAGACCAAAACCATTATGGAAATACTGCCTTAGGCAAGGCAAGAACCTGGTTGACCCTTTGGCCAGTTATTGAACTGAAGCTCTTTTGATGTTAGAAGCAGTCTGGCTCATCTAAATGCCAGCCACTCCACCCACCTTTTCATCTCCTGCTGTGCTTCTTCAGTTGAAAATGTCACCAAGATTACAAACTGTTCCTGCACTATCATGGGCCTGACAGCAAGTGTGATGCCTTTCCCCAAATCTCTGTTCCTGCCATTGGCATCCCATCCTCACAGAATTAAGGGCATAACTTCAGTGGAAAATCCTCTGAACATTAAACTTTGCCTCATCAATTTGAACACAATTTCGAGTGAGCCTGAGAGAACCCAGAGCCTTTTCTGTAACTGCAGAAGGCATTGCCACCATCAGTTGGTATACTGATTGCCATGCTAATTGTCACATTCTCTACACTTCCTTGATGTGCCTGTACTAGAATGAGCAACACCTTATTATAGTTTCTCTTTCTCAGTATTTTTGTTGGGACAAAGTGAGAGACCAGTAGAAACACTGGAAACAAACATATTATTATGAAAGGGAAGCCATCAGAAGATTTATCCAGATTTATTTCATCAAGATTTATCAATCAAGAATGATTTTTGTAAACATTCTAATATGGCACAAAAAAAGCAGAATAATTTGAAATTTCTTCATTAAATAATCATACATTTAAAAAATCTTAATGATCAAGTCTCTGTATCTTCCCTGTCTGTAATTAAACTCAAGAGAGGCGTAAGACTTCTTGCTAATAAACTAAAAAGAGATTTCATAGAATAATTTAGAATTTTAAGTCAGCGGTGGCTGAAAAGAGAATACAAAAGAGTTGAGTACTGAGCCATGGCTGGTTTTGGGTCTGGAAATATTCCCACACCTTTTCTTAGTAAAAACCTCATCTACCTTGCTGCAGGTAAGACTACACACTGGAGAACCAGCCACGTTTGCAGTGCCCTTGAATTCCCATACATCTGTTGAACTCAACATGCACCCACTACAATCTCTTTGATTCATTGTAAATGTTTACCATAGGAAGAGATTTACATTTATAGGCTAACTGCTTACAAAACTCGCAAATACATCAGGACTTTGAGAGTGGGAGGTTTTCCACATGACTTTGGATTCAAATTATCTTGCATGACCAGCAGTTATTTCAAAAATCAATGTGAAGAAGCAGAGCTATTCAAAACTTTCCAATAAAATGCATCTTGGAAATCCTGCCTGTCCTGAGGCCCCGGGCTATAAAACCTCATGCAGACAGAAAAGCCACATTAAAAGTTCAATTATAGCCTTTGCTGCTGTAGAAGTTCCAGTATAAAATGCATTGGAAAGGCCAAAGACAAATGATGCTCTACAAGACTGTTGAATGTAAATGGTTCTTCTCTCACGAGAGTTTTCCTCTACCCAAGTGGTCAGGTTGCATCCTTGTTGGAATAAAACTGCAGGATAAAAAAAATCTGTGACTCTATACGAACAAATAATGCACACACACATATATATATATAAAATACATACATACATATACACACATGAATGCTCCCATCTCTGCAATACATGGCAATTTTAATGAAACCAACTGTAAATAACTGTGCTGCTCTCTGGATTGTGGGCTGCCATGAGACATAGAGTGATAGAGACCTGTAAAGTGCATGTTTTGCTGGAGGGAAGGAGGTTACAGCTGGTGGGAAATTATTGCTAATCTTAGAGAGTATATTATGGTTGATTAACTTTACGGACTGCATTGGTTAATTGATGGTTTTGTTTCCAAATACTTGGAATCTCTGATTCCTGGCTCAGAAGAATGTGTTTAAACACAGCTCACTTGTGTAGATTGTTTACTGGGTTTTGTTCATTTGCTTGTTCAAACTTTTGGTGTAACTTTAGCTATTCAGTTTTACTGAGAGAAAAACATATGTACAGCAAAGCACAGACTTTGATCTTTTATTAGTGGCTGCTTTTGAGGAAGAAGATAAAGTTAGAGCAGCTGATCACTAGCAGTAAACAGTAATTTGCTTTAAATTAACAAACAAGAAATAGCATGTAGAAGTGGATGTTGACAAAAATTATTGCTACAAGACAGAAAATGCTAATAGTAACACTCTTGAACAGTGGCAGGGTCTCACTGCATTTCTCTTTCGGCACTCCTGTCTTCTGAGAAGCACAGTGCTGAGCTGCATGGGGTTTGTGTCCACACACGTAGCTTGCAACCACCTTGCAATGCCCTTCCCCAGGAAGTTACTACCAGTGCCAGATCTTAAGCAATCTAGAGGTTGTGATAGCAGAAGGCTGAAAACAAGATATAACTTGCACAGCACCATGTGCCTGACCTGATGTCACAAAGGATTATACTGGGAGTGGTGGTTTTTAAGCTCACGTAGCTGTGTAGGCTTTGAGAACCGCTCTGAGAATTGCCACCATCAAGAAGCATCTGTGTCCAAAAACCTCACCATGAGCCCAGCCCAGCAACCAGGGGCAGCTTCACAAAATTGTGATCACACACTGGCATTTATGAGTGCTCAGATTCAAGGAGAACAGGGATGCTACAAACTCCCAAAACACCTGCTGGTGATGCCTTCTCTGTTGTTCCAGAAAGCTGTCCAACATCTTTACATATCCTCTTTTTAGAATTCTTCCTTTGCATCATTACAATATCATCTGTGATCTCCCTAGTTTTCTCTTTCATGTGTATGCTCAGCATTCCAAGTGGATTGACTGGCATTACACTTGCCAATTACTTTAGATATGGGAAACAGTTATTTCCCCTATGCATTATTTTTTTTGTGACAAGAGTGGTGTTTGAATTTTTTAATAATTTTGAACACATTTACATTTTCCACTTATAGGTTACCCAGAGGTTATAAGGGTAAAAACTCAAAATGAAGCCAAACTAATAGTTATGGGAGACAAAGTTGATGAAACCACAAAGTAAGTTTAGAGGACATTATTTTTTTGTAAATCTTGGACATTCAGAATACAGGCCAGGAAGTATTGTGATAGGTATTTTCATTTTACTAAAATACTTGTTTCAAGTGATATTTGCAAGAGCAATATCCAGCTCTAATGAGATATTGAAATAAACCCAACCATTTTTATTTACGTGGCCATTGCTTTATTCCTGTGGGAAAACATCATTTAGGTAATTGCTGCTGGCTGATGGGCTCTGCACCATTAGATATCCTGTCCTCCTGATGGAATACTACAGGTGTTCCAGCCACGCAGTTCCCAACCATATAGGTTCTCACAGCTACATAAACTCTCTACAAGCCATTCTCTGAGATACTGCACCTTAGTGCCCCCACACCCAGTGAAGGAAATTCATCCCTCAGCGTTTATAGAAGTGTATTGTTTAATAGGATTGCATTTAAATTTCTATAAAGGTTGTCAATCCAATGCTTATGACTCACAATGGAAAATTCCTCCCAGAGAGACTTTATTTAACCACTGACTTCTAGATTCAGAGAATAAGCAGTGTACTGCAAAGAGACGTTATAAACTTTTCTTTCTTTTAAATTAACCAGCAATCAGTTCTGGCTTCAGAAGTTTTATTACTTTTTATTAAATGCAGTAGAGATTGTCTGTTATTGGAAAATGCTAAATAGAATGAAAAAGCTTTTTGACAAAACCCATTACACATATTTTATCATGTGTTTTCTATTCAAAGCAATTTCACTGCTGTAGACAAAACAGAGACTTAAATTAATATTTGACAGATTTGTTTAGAAGCTACTCTTCTTCAACAGACCCCAAAACATTATTAGTTTTAGACAACCTCAGACAGAAGGATTTAAAACTCCTTCCATAGCAGTGATTGGGTTTATTATTACTTTTTAGACAGCAAGATATCTAAAAGACAAAGATGAACAGAAACACTAAAGGGATTTTCTGAATTATTGAGTCCTGTCCTTTCGTGTTAAAAGCAGCACTGTATAGAATCACTTTGTCTTGAGCTCCAGCTTTAAAGCAGTGTAATCTTTTTGTCTCCACTTAATTCTGTTGGAGATATGTTACAGACTGTCCTCATAATTAGGAATCTGTAAATGTCTCTAGAAGTGTATCTTATTATATTCTAAACACTTTTCTGGAACTAACATCACCCTTTACTTTAAAAAATATATATTTCCTCCCTGTTGCTTATAAAGTCCTTCAGCGCCTGAAAAATGACAATGCAGTCACTGTTGATTGATAAGAAACTACAATTTCTGTTCTGTAGGAACAGAAATTATATCAAGTCAACAGAAATTATACCTATTCATTGATCACGAAGTATACTGTACTTAAATTGTTACATCTTTTCTTTGGTCTTCTGCCATTTTGTTTTACCAAGATACCTCATCTCCTCTTTCCTATTCTCCCAGACATGCTATCTATCCTCTGAACCTGTCCCAATCTAAATAATTCTTCCAGGAAATAGGCAGAGAGAATCATACACATTATTCCTAATTAGTGCTTTAGGGCCTTGCACAATGGCACTGATGCCTCCCCAGCTTTAGAGGGAATCTCTCACCAGGAGTGCCAGGGACCTGCATTCACCTTTCCAAGGCAACATTGCCAGGGCAACTCCCAACCACTCCCATATCTCCCCTTCAGTCATGCTCAACTCAGACACTTAAGCACAGCTGCTTTTACTACTCAGTTTCATCTCATTTCTGAAACTCATCCTCAAAGCCACTGTGCTCTTTCTGTCTAATGTTCTAATCCTCCTCATATCTGAACACGATAAATAATGGATAAAAACAGCTCATACTGCAAAATTAAGCAGAATGCAGGTTATGGGTTGCATCATATTTGAAGTAAACCACAAATGGTTATAGACTTTGGCAAATACCCTGTATATTCAAGAACAATTGAGTGAGTTATTATTTCATTTTAAAAAAACCCAACAGTGTAAATATGAATTGATTTTTGTCTTCTCTTATGAAAGTTTAGAGTTCATGCTTTTGTTTTAGTCCATCTTCTTTATACTATTCCTTAGACAAACACTGGGTTATTTCAGTGTGAAGGAAGTCTCTGCATGACACAGGCCTGGGTAATATTCTCTTTTCAGCCTTGACCTTGCACATGGAAAGAGCCAGAGAAAGGAGAAGTATAGATTCAGTGCAGCAGTTGAATACACCTAAACCTGCTCTGGAGATTGGAACTATGATTCAGTTATACTTGAACAGAGATTTTGGGTTACAGAACACCATAAAGCTTAAAAGACCATTCATATTCCCACAGAGTTATGCTACATTTAGAACAATGAGTTATGCTATATATATAACTATATAGAAAAGCAGGTTAATTCATTTCCTGTTACATGTTGCTAATCTAGATGACATTCAAAAGCAGAACAGAATATCTAAAGGCTGCCTCTTCTGCCATTAAATGTTTCTCATGTTTTCTTGTTCTTATCGTTCTAATTAGTAGAAATAAAACCACCTATCAAAAATAATAGTCATAATGTATCTTCATGGGAATAATCTTATATTGCCTATATGTGAAATATACCTCAGACTACTGCAATGTGTAGGTAGAGTCAAAATAGCATAAAAATCTTACAGAGCTTTATTCCATCTGAATTGAACAAATTACTTTCTACCACAGTTAAAAATGGCTTAGCTTTTAGAAGTTTAGTGAAAAATTAAACCCCCCCACCTTAAGCAAACACTGCAGGCTATGCTTATGGAAAATTATCCTCACGTTAATCAGCTGTACATGCTGACAAACTTGTTCTTTTCTGGTTGCCTAGCTGTGTACCAACCTCCTCTGGCTCCCCGCCATGACCTCTGCTATAGCAGTAGCAAGTATGTTCTCAGAAAGCCTTATTAGCTGTGCTGTAGTTTTCTAGTTATTGAACAGCAACTCATTGTACTTCAATTTTTGTGAGAGTATTTTAAATAAAAATGCTTCATTTCATCTTTTAAATAGACACAAGAAAATTCAAGGTCAAGAAAGCTAACTGGACAAAACAGGTCAGCGTTACATGTTATGCTGTTGCAGCAAACACTACAAAACCAAATCTACATTTCAAAATGGTAGGTCTGAAGCTGTCTCATATATACACATATAATTTTAACACATGTAATGATAGGCTTGGAGAACTATGACATCTACAAAGAAAACTTACACATCTTCCAACATTTACTGTCACAAAGTAAAAACTGAACTAAATTTCACTACTTCAGGCTGTAGCACACAGAATCAGTATTTATTAAAGACTGGTTAGTTTTAGGAGGGGGACTGCTGTGGATGTTCTTCAAGTTTAACATTTCCTCCCTCCAGATCAGCCACTGGGTTCTCATACATGTTTAAAAGGCAGTTGGGTACCAAAACTATACAGGGCTTCAAGCAATGCTATGCTACACATATACCAGTATTTTAGTTATAAAAGAAAAAATCAGGTAAGTTTGTTCTTATTGGACAACTTCTCCTTCAGGCAGAGTTGGTGACCATGAGCAAAGTATATATCCACATAATGCAATGACGTAATTTGTATGTGCAATCCTAACATACCATGGGAAGAGTCCTTAATTGAAAGTAATAATAGGGTCCTCACGAATATACCAATTAAAATAACTTGGTTGTCTGTGCTAAATTCCAGATAGTCCTAAGGTCTTAATGAAATTTAACTGTCTTTACTTACTAGAATGCAAGTAAAAAAAAAAAAGAAGTACTTTTAGACTTAATTCTCTCAGAGATGAAACAACTGGACAGACTACAGATTTTCTTACTGATGGATCATATGCACTAAGCAACATAGTTTTGAATAAACAATTAATTAATAGTTTTCATCCATCTTCTCAAGACAGTTTGAAGCATGTTCAATTTTATTTTGATTATATGTTAGAACTCCTACAGCATACATTTGTTAAGATTTTAGATTTTTAAAGTATATTATCTTTTTCCTATAAAAACAATATAATTCACTGTACCAGTTGCTCTAGTTGGCCTGCAGCTTATATAAGTAACCTCCCCAAACACAAAAATCAGGCTGATCAAGATATGCATGTTCTCAATCTTGCTTTATGAGGTGGAGCCATGCACCTGCAAGAACACTGATGCATAAAGACTGTTCTCTTTTCCCCCTCCCCCCCAAATATTTGCATCAACTGGCAAAACCCACACAGAAGCAAGACAATTAAAGAAGTACCAGAGAGAGTATGATGCAACAGAGAAGCACCAGGTCTGGACTCAAATCTGCCCTTTGACAGGATCTCAGTCTTTGGCCTCCAGGAGAGCAGCAGCAGCAGAGCAGGACTGGCAGGCCATGGCCAGCCCTGACACACCACAGGGCTGCAGTAAGGAATTGCTGGTGTGAGCCCCAGCACAACCTCAACACAGAACAAAGGTGTAGTTCATGCCTATTCCTTAAGGTTGTTATGTGCCAGAGAGAGAATTAAAGAAAAAAAAGAAAATCTAAAAAAAAAAGAAATAAAAACTATGTAAAAGTTATTAAGTCATCCATCAGGATCCAAAAAGCAATTGTTGCTGAGTGGCCTTACATATTTGCCAGTTGCTCATTGACCTGTTGGGAGTAAACTATTGACCTCAAGGCAGATTTTAGAGGGCAAGTATGTACTTTGTTCTTAGCACTTACAGTAAAAAGGGTGGATTTTGAATGCACTTGCCTGTGCTTCCCTCCTCTCAGTAAGATGAGGCTTCCTGGTCAGAACCATGCTGATCAGGGTGGGAGGTCAGTCACGCTGCAAATAAGAACTGACATTTCAAAGCCAGAGCAAGATTTTTGTTGTTAAGGAAATGTGCTCTAACAACGGATTTGCAGATCACAGTAAGGAAAGAACATGTTTTTCTTTTGCTTTTTTTAAACTGGTGAAGTTCTTGAGCTCCATGGTGGCTGACTAATGGCTGAAGGGGGGTTTCATTATACTGAATTCAAAAATTGTCAGGAAACTTACAGGAAGGAATAAATATTCCTTGTAATACCTGTGAATAAAACAAGACTGACTTACTTACTCCACTCATGGTCATTGCTGAGTGTAAAACTCAAGAAGTCATACCTCTGCTGAGGTATAAACCAAGCAAAGAGAATAAAAAGAGTGTTTCAACCAACCGTGCGCCATACAATTTTGAAGACAAGCTCTAATGCAAGGCTAGATGCTACCTGGACTGGGGAAAGAAAAATGTTTTCCTCTAATTTGCAGAGCACCTACAGAACTGTTGCACAGTTGCTGTAGGCAATGATGAATAAGTAAGAGGAGAGAAAGGATGCCTCAAATTCCAGCATGTCCATCTTCCTCACAGTCTTGAAAAGGAGAGCGATACAGTCTGATGCTTCAGGCCACAAAGGAATTGCTGAGGAGCTCTTGAAAAGAGCGACATCTCCCCATAACTCGAAAGTACAATTCTATATCCAAAGCAAAATCAGTATTAATCCTTTGTTGAGTAAAATGGAAGGGCACAAATTACTTTTCAAGTAAGCAGTATGATGTCCAAAATGAGGGCTAGAAAAGATTCAGCAAACAAAAAGATATATACAATGGGCACTACAGGAAGAGAAAAGTTCTAGCTGGCACCTAAGACAGGATTCGTGCAAGAAATGAAAGAACTTACTGTCCCACAGCACTGGTTCTCAGGCTGCAGTCTGCTCACTCTTGCGGCAAGGACACACTGCTGCACGGCCTGCCCACCAAGGGGGAAGCTTCTTCCTACATCTGCATGGAATCAGCAGAGGCTTTACTGACCAATTAATATAAAACTTAATTGTCATCTTTTGTTGCTAATTCATGTCCTTCTGTTATTGAAACCTACAGCATACAAATTCAATACAGAGAAAATAAAACACCATAGGTTTGATCCTCTTTCTTCCAGACTATTCCTCACCTGAAACAGATAATGCAAAATCTCTGAGAAAGGAAATGCAGTGACTGAATCTGAAACCAACCCTACATGATTCAGTTACCTCCAGAGGGGGTACCTCTCAGGGCTGTGATTCCTAAACTTTTAAAGGCTCAGAACACAGAGAGTAGAAGTGAACGAGGTTATTATCAGTGAAATAACTAATATGTTATTTGACATCAATTCAGTAACAGTGCAAATCCAATCCTCTTCAATGGAGTCTCTTGAGAAAAATGCGATTTACTCAAAAAAGAGAACTTGTGTCTTTACAGCTGCAAACCCACTTCCAAACACAAAGACACTTCCTTATTTTCAGTTACCACAAGCGGTTTTGCAGTGAGCAGACTGGTATTTTCTACAGGCCCAACCAAAAAGGGTATTGAGGGAAAGACGCTTTTCTTCCCTTTTCTTCATTCCCAGGCTGCCCTGTTGACATACCCCTCCTGTGTGGTCACAGTAATCACAGCTCTCACTCCTGAGCTCCCCCGGCCATGCTCTTGTGGTTGCTACAGCGAGGTTTGCCCTTGTCCCAGACCATTCCACTTGTCACTGTGAATGTCATGAGATGGAAGAGATGGTAGGAATTTTTTTTTTCCCTATGGAAAGGCATATTCTCTGTTACCCTTGCTTGTTCTTTGGTGTAATCAACTGTCTCTTCATTTTATGGAAAACAAGAAAACCAAACCATGACCTAAAATCAGGACTGTGACAAGATCAAGATTTGGGAAACGCAGTGATGATACTAAAAAAAAAATAAATCCTTGGATAACTATTTCTTTTTTCATTTATATAGTTCAGTCATTAATAAAATCTTGAATTATGATTCATAGCACTAGAAAAATGAACTTTAGATAGAAAGTTTTCCTCACATTCTTACTCCATTTTCAATTGTAGAATGTTACTTCTGAAATTGTGTGAATATTTAAACTGTGAAACTCAAAGTACGAACTACTACTGTAGAGGTTCACATTTAAAGACAAAATTCGATTTTCTGTCAAAGGTAACTGACAAGGATAATAAAATCTATTTATTGAATAAGTATTTATAATACAGATCTTTAAAATCATGACACTTGCTTATATTGATACAGATTATGCAATTTCCAATGTATTTTAGTACCCAGGTGCTATGAGCTGGTATCCTGAAATGGAAAAATATGAAAGAAGAACATACTCCCAAGAAGATCATAGACATCAGCAATGGGTATCACAATTTGAACCCTAAGGAGCACAGTGAAAAATTCAGAGGACTGCCTCCAATAAACAGCAATTGCCCTAAGTCAGCAAGAGCAGTCCAATTCCTTTAAAATACAGACAGGTAACTCTACTTGGTGGCTTTCCTTGAGAGAACTTTGCTTCAAACTGAGTGTTGTATGCAGAAATAGCAGGGTTTTGCTGAAATTTCTGCAAACATAAATATCAAAGGCAAAGATCTATTTTTCAGTGGATCCCTTGGATGTATTGACAAATACTGGTATTTCCCTTTCCCTTCAGGACTTGCTGCTTAGCCATGACACAAAAACAGAAACAGCTTTTGCATAATTAATGAAACACAGGGGCTGAAAATAGACCTCTTTTCTTCCCTTTCCTGGCTACCCTTATTAAAAAAAGCAAACAAAATCCTAAGAATAGAGCCTGAAGATTAAAAGGCCCTTAAGAATAGCTACCAGCCTGCTGGTCTGAAAAGAACAGTATGAAGCAAAATGCATCACCTGTAACACCCAGGCAATATGGCAAGATCTACACAGGAACAATCATCAAAAATTTTTAGAGAGAAAAAATAATCAAGGAATACAAGTGATTAAAAGATGAGGACAGTACCCATTGAAGGCATACTATATTTTTGGTTATTTACACCACCAGCAAGAGAGGCATGTAAATTTCCTCAAAATCGCTTCGGCTATACAATAATTGTTTGGTTTATGTAGTACAAAAACCCCAAACAAACAAACAAACCTCAAAAAAACCAAAACCCACAAGAAACCTCACCAAAAATCCCACAAAATACCTTCTTGCAAAGTGCTGCCAAGTGTTTCATCTTTTTATGTATATTTGCAATGAAAGAAATGCTGCCAATATTCTATAGCTAAAATATTTCCCATTCTGCTAAAAATACACACATACTTACACAGAAAGTGTATATTTTACAGGAAGTGCGTAAAACTGAAGAACCTAGGATTGCTGAGAAGTACTTTGGAAGCACTTGGTTCCTACTGGTTTTCCTTTACACTGAGACTCACGCCACTTCTGAGAGACCTGCAGATTTAGGAATCCTGCATATGCATGCATTTTAAACTATTTTTATGGTGTAAAATCAGGATTTTCTTCCATATTCTTCCTTGCTTACACTTTTGGACACAGTTACAAGCTCTTAAGTACAGGCAAAAGGGCCTGCAAGTAGAGCAGAAGGGGCTGCCATCTGTCCTCGCCTGATCTTCATATAAAGACTTGTGTTCCCAGGTTTTCCTCCAGTCTTCCCTAGTTCCTTTCCTTTTGTACTTCTTCAGTTCTCCTCCACAATGCACAGTAAACTACAATGCAGGGATTGCTTTAGCACCTTCCACACGGACAATTAATTTATCAGAGGATGAGACACCAACACACTCTCCACCTAAAACCACAGAAAACTAGCAAGGTGCTCACTTTGATATTTTTCACCTTTGCACGTGAGAAACACGAACATTTCTTTTGTGCAGCTGAAAGCTGGGTATAAGCAGCAGTGCTCTGGGTCTTTGGGTTTTGAAAGGTCTTCAACCTTCATCGCAGCTAGTTGCCTTCACATGGAGAGAAGCAGGGGGAAGAAAAATCTAGCTGACAAAGGCTGTTGATTGTATACCTGATTTCTCCTAAGCAGCTGGCCTCTGGAGAGCCTGAAATATCTACTATTTTGAGGTGTTTCACCTCAGACTGTGGCAGGCAATGTTTGGCCGGGTTTGCCCGGCCTCCCCGCTGACTGAGAACAGTGACACCCCGGCTGGGCAATCTGCGCGGCCAACAAGCTTCCTTTCTGCTACAAAACGAGAAAAGACTTTTTGAGTTACAAATTACATCGGGTTCTACTGACAGCTGAAGGGCTTCCAGCACACGCTGGTTCCCGCATCCCCGCGGGCGGCCCGGATACCCCGCGCTCAGGCGATGTTGTCGGGGCCCCTTCGCGCTCCGGGCGATTCCCCCACAGACCCGGGCTCCCCACGACCTCGGCCCGCAGCACCGGGCGGCACCGCCCCTCGCGGCGCTCCAGCGGTTCCCACGGCTCCGGGACAGCGGCCGCGTCCCTACGGCAGCGACCGCTTCTCCTTTTCGTCATCTTGTCTTTTTTTTTTTCCTTCGTGCTCTGAGCATCCTTCCCCTCCTCCTCTCGCCCCCGCTGGCCGCCCCTGCCCAGCACCGCCCGGCCCGGCAGGTACCGAGGGGGCGGGCGCGGAAGGCGACGCCCTCCCCTCCCCCCCGCACGGCGCATGGTCGCGGCGGCCGCGCGCTCGCTGGGCTCCCCCTTGGCTGCCGCGCGCCGTGGTCTCGCCCGCCCCCGCTGCCATGTTGGATCGCGCGGCCGCCGGGGCCGGGCCGGAGTTGGAAGTTTAGGGGCGGGAGCGATCGAGATCGGCCCCGGCGCGGAGCGGCTCCGGCGCGGCTGCACCGCTCCCCGGCTGCCCGGCATCCCCTTTCTCGGCCGCCCCCTCCCCGGCACCCTCCCCGCCGCCCCTGTCCTCCTCCCTCCTTGCCCGGCCCCGCGAGGGAGGCTCCGCGATGCGGCTGCTGTGAGGCCGCGGCGGCGGCGGCGGCGGAGGAAGGGGCCGCGGGCGCCATCGGTCGCAGGGCGGCGAGGGCAGCGCCGGGCCGACCCTGGCCATGAGCGGCGCCCCGCAGCAGCAGCCCCCGCGGCGGGTTACCAACGTGGGCTCGCTGCTGCTCACCCCGCAGGAGAACGAGAGCCTCTTCGGCTTCCTCGGCAAGAAATGCGTGGTGAGTCCCTGCCAGGGGGGCGAGGGGACTGGGGCACCCCCAGCCGCCCCACCCGGACGCGGCGGGCCGGGGCCCGGGGCGGACCGGGGGCGTGTGAGGACAGCCCGGCCGGGCGCTGGGAAGTTGAGGCTGCGGAAGTTTCGTCCTGCTCCGCTGCCCTGTCCCGGCGTCGGGAGCGGGGCGGCCCTCGCAGGCCTCGCCGCTCGCCCGGCTCGCCCGCAGCGCAGGGCGGGGGGCGATGAACGGCGGCGGCAGCGGCCCCTCGGCCGGCCCGGTCCGGCGGGGCTGCCGACCCTGAGCACCGAGCCCCGGCCTCGTTCCCTCCGAAGCCGGGCGCTCCGGGCGGCTCCGAGACCGCCTCGAGCACCGGTGTGGGCGCCGTCCTTCCGCGCCTCGCTGTCCATCGGCATATGGAGCTCCCGGGGGCCGGCGGGGCTCCATCTGCCCTGCAGCGCTGCAGGGGGAACCGGCCGCAAAGGAGCAGCCGCGGAGCTCGAGGGGCACAAGTTCCATTGCTCGACGAGGCTGGGACGGACCTCAGGTGCACCAGCGGTACAACAAAGTAGTGTTGACGAAGTTGTAGGAAGGCTCGTATCAGTGCTAGGCCTGCCCTGGGTTTAGTCTGTACTTTCTTAGCCTAAACAACAGGTTCGTGTACTCAAATACGACTCAAATCTTTCATATTTTCCTATTTCTTTATCAGTAAGTTCGTTTTCAGAATACCTTCTTGCATGTAATGTAAAACTGTACTAAAACTATTTATCTGTATTAAAGAACTATTTGAAGGCTTCAAAAGATAACTGTTTTTATTAGAAAAGAAGCTTCTTTTTAAAAAATCATGTTTTCCAAAACAATGATTGTGTTCCGGTGCATTGTGTCCAGTACCTAAAAGACTATTAGGCCTTGCTGTACAGCTAGGGAGGATGTTTCATGAACTTAAAACTGTGACTTAAAGCAGGATATCCGTGTAGTCATACTGGTTCCACATAACTCTGGACTTTGAAATGATATTGTTGATCAAACTGACTTTTGCAAGGAAAACATAAGATGCAGTAACTGAACAGGAAGTAGAGAATATTTACATTGGGGTGGGTTAGATAAGATGCTGTCACAGTAACTAAGTGTGTCAGAAGGTATGAGCCTGAAGTATATGTTTTGAAAAGTGTAGATTTGTAGAAATCCCTCAGTTAATTTCAGGCACATGTTTCATATCTTCAGCTTCTTTGCTAAGAAAGAAAAAAAAACTGTATCAACTTTTCTCTAAATACAAAAAATAGTGCATGAATTTGTGTGTAAATTGATTTCCAGTTTGCTTTTCTGTAACTTGATTTTTTTCTCGTCAAGTGGATGCACTTTTCATTTTTGTTATACTCATCTGTAAAACTCAGTTAAGTTCCCAACTTAACTGCATAAATAGTATGCTGAAAGCAGACTGCAAGTAAATATCTTCACAGGATCTGGGTGTCATGGGATTTATGGCTTGCTTGAAATTATACATTCTGATTTACACTGAATATTGAATGAATTTCCAGTTGAGGTTCTTATAATTGTGGTCTGTTCTTTCCCCTTTTCCCCAGCCCTTTATGCTCTCTAAGTTAATCATAGGCTTATTTTAGTACTGTTAAGGTTCTCTGTTCAGTCCTGAGGACTTGAGCATTGAAGGTCTAGAGGTATTTAACCCGGCTTTTTTGGCTTACTGTGTGGCATGAGCCAGAAATTCAGAAACAAATGAACAGATGGAGTATTTCTGTCCTTTGGCGGGCATTGTGTTAAGCAGAGCAGTGGAATGAGTACCTGGAGATGGTAACAGCCTTGGCTAACTTAAAACCACAGTATCTGTTTGAGCCCAGTAGGCCTCTTGGTACTCTTGACCTTCTAGCTTGACTCAACATGCTGTGCTGATAAATGCCTTTTTGCTGTAATGTACACGATATTTGATCTCATAATATCCATGTTTGAATTACTCATTAGTGAAGCCTCAGACTGTAAGTGCTGCTTTTTAAGAAAGGAAAATTTTGTGAGTTCTGTAGGATGCTAAATGCTTGCTCTTGCAATCAGCTGAAATGTCTGGGCTGCCTGGCTGCTGCAGGTGGTGTTTCTGTCACTCTGGGGTGTGGAGAGGCTACTGGATGTGATGTGCATCAGCCACATTGACAAAATTTTAGGTGTTGTTTGACTAGGCCTCGTGTTTAGATCACTACTGCAGTGAACACCAGAGGAACAATTGAGACATTAAACTACGATCCTAGATAGTCTTTGTAGTAATAATTTATAGAGCTCTTAATGGAGGGCATAGTGCTGCTATTAGGCCTGAAGGGCTTAGTTAAGAAAGCATGTGGTGCTCTGGATCTGATTTATTTCAGTGTTTCCTTTGTTCCTGACTGATAACAAGGCAGCTATTTTGAAATAGCATTGAGGATTCAGCTACCTGGTTTTTGTTCTGTGAAAAAGCAGATGAATTTATCAAGTAGTATAACTTCAATTGAGTACTCACAATCTGTGAACTCAGAAATGGACATAGTTCTAATGGCATCTTAAGTAATAATGCCTGATAGAAAAATTTCCTGGGAGTGGGGGAAATGGTGAAGAGCCATCACTCTTTATGTTGCTGAGGTTGATACCATTTTGCAGACTACTACTTGTACTTCGAGAAACTCACTAGTAAGCAAATGTACATACAGAGGGTAATAGATCTTTTTTTTCTGCTCTTTTTTTTTCCCCCCTCCACTTGCTGAGCTGTAAAATGGTTTATCTGAATCTATAAGTGATTAAAGTACCTTTGCCCATGACAGATCAGGCTTTCAAAACCAAGCCACTGGCTAATAGTTAAAGCTGTAGCTATAGTTAATTTGGCTGAAATACGAATCCAGATGTAGAACTACTTACAATATGTCTCCAGTGTAAGGCAGCCCTTTAGGATTTTCATTGTTTAGGCATGTAACTAATTTTCATTCAAGTTTGTGACCTTTGTTATCTAGGTCAGGTGTAAAATTTGCTATCTGTAAAAAGCTTTCAATAACTTTTTTATCATAATGTAGAAATAAAATTCTATACTTATACTAAGGGGAGATATGAGATTAGTTTTGTGCATATTAATGGATTTTTTTTGTGGTTATGCTCAACTTAGAAATTTTTGCTGAAGTTCTGATAAGTTACAAATCGTTACTTTAAACAACGATGAGTTTTGTAAGAAAAAGCAAATGCTAGATGTTCATTTTATAATTTGTGTGATTAATATTGGTCAGAGATGTCAGTAATGAAAAACTAGCTTGTTCTGTAGAAATAATCTTTTGAGAGGCCTGAGGAAAAAAAACCATGAGAAACATGTATTTGGTAGCATTAGGAGTAGGTAAAATTGAGTATGGATATTTTATGTTGCTTAGAAGTGAGACTCAACACTTGGATAAGGCGTAATGAATAAGGCTAGGAATATGTTGTTCTTTGTAAGATCTTGCCATGGTTCATGTGGTAAACAGGAACTGGTGAATGATGCAGAAAAAGAAGTGACACAGCAGTAAGCTAACTAAGAAAACTGTTTTGGCTGCTTTTAAAAGTGAATGTGACCAGAATAAGTTTATATATCAGAGCCAAAGAACAAATTGCAGTAATAGTTGAGATAAAACAAAATAAAAACTTGAATGGCAGTTATAGCTCTTAGTTGATAAGAATTAAATGTTTTATCAGGAAGGGACTTGTAAGATGGCTTGTTCTTATGAAAATAAGCATGAACTAGGACTTGAAGGTGGACTGCAGGTCTAAGTAATGGGCAACTTCATGTGTCTGAGAAGTGCTGGGATTCCTCAGTTTGAGTTTAAGCTGCAGTCTGTAGGTCCAAAAAACATCAACATTGCAGTTTAAAAAGGACTTATCCCCTATACAAATAGGGAGAACTGAGTCATTAGTTCAGTGGTGATTCTCTCATCTTTGCATTTGTTTTTAAATGAAATGTTGAGGGAGAAGATTAAGTGTAAAGGATAGGGTTTTGTGGAACAGAAGAGTTTTGAGAATTATGCCTAGATACCTTTTGGGATTTGTCCTGTTCTACAAAAGACATGTAGCATCTTTAGAGACCTCACTAGTATCCACTAGAGTGAGTTCCCTGAACAACTTGTCAGTGATAATCCTCCATTCTAGAGGGAGTGACAGTGGGTTTTTGACAGTTCCTTTGAACCAAACCTGTGCCTACAAAAGTGATTTTCACAGTAATGGATCATATCAGACTCTCCAGAGCAAGTGGTACAACCGTCGTCCTTATCATAGTGTGTTTCTCATGCTCGTTTTCCTCACAGCTTGCTATTAATGTCTTTACAGCATAGTTCACTGCCTTAGCTTATTTACTCATGGATGAGAAATGCTTTGAGACCGCTTAGAAACAGTCTAGAAGGCATCTTGTAGCTGTATGTATTTGAGACAGAGCATCAACTCACAAAGTGTGGGATATGGTTAAGTGCAGAGCTGTCTGCTTCCTGACAGTTAAGGAGTAATAGATGAAAATTTAGGTGTTAAAATCCCATAATTGTCAATAAACTTCACTGTCAGTTATCTAAATCTCCTATTCAACTTACTTTAAGATAGAAACTCAGCTAATAGAAGTTTTTATCTTTGCTTCAGTGACTGTAGTGGTTACATCCCTCCTGGCCATGCTTGTACCTCATGTGCTAGACAAATTGTGTCTTGATATGAGGAGCGAGTCCTGATAGAAGTTTCAGTCACTGTGTATCTCTGTTGTGAAGCCTTATGTATTGCTGAATGAAGGGTGACCTAGTAAGGTAGACCTGCAACCAGTACCTCACTCTGTTAAGGCTTCAGCATGATTGCATTCTCTTCTGAGCATCTTTGTAGATAAAATATATCTGTTTTGGAGACAGTCGCATGCCAAAAGTCTCTCAGCATCTCTGTGGTTAATCAGATGGTCAAGCATGCTACTCATGCTCCTGATAAGTGCTCTGGAATCCTATGGTATACATACACAACAGGATGAAAACAATTTGTAGTCACAAGCTGTTGTGTTGTAACTTGCTGGTTTTTCACAGATAAGAATCATATTGAGGAATTTAGAAGAGGGAAAAGTTTGAATGTAGGATTCAGATGAATGGTCGTGTTTTGACTGCTAGATTTTCACCAAGATGTCCAGATAGCCCTTGCTTAGCAGAACACCCAAGGAAGAGGTAGGTTCTTGTTAGAAGATAAAAATTGAGTTTGCTATTTCATGCAAATATGTAAATGTAAAGACTACTTTGTTCTTCCTTGAATGGAAAAATTAGTGTGATTTCTTAGCATTATCTGCTTGTAAATACTGTTTTGAATTTTTTATCACTAGAATGTTTTTCTCTCTGGTTATTTCTTCTGAGGTTCTGAAAGATGTAGTACAAGCTGAATTTGCCACAAGTGAAGAGTGTAAGATCTGTCTCATAAGAACCGTGCAGTTTCAGGCTAAAAACATGATCGTGGGGAACACTCTAACTTTAGATCTTGAATTTCTTTTTTTGAAGGAATTCTGGTACTTCTGCCTGAAAAACTCACCTGTTTTTTCTTTAGAACTTCTTATGACCCTTATTGCTCTGTTTTTAATAGTGCCAGCATCATCTACTGCTTTCATTGATAGTGGCTGCAGGTGCCAGCAGTGGCAGCAATTGCCACTGGCAGCTTCTATCTTAGTGCTGGAATGGGTGAAGTGAAGCATTGAAGATATTTGTATGTCCTGAGTGAGTGCCACCTAGAAACTCTGTACTAGTTCATTAACCAATGTGAAAAAAGGCCCAATCTCATCATTGACCTCTTATAGGCAGAACTGTCTGCATAGTAGATGGGGTTTGTGGAGCTTTAAGCATTCAGTTTGCTGAGAAAATTTGCTGTTGACTTAAAGCTGTGTGGTAAGATTTATGATGTCCTCTCCTCCAGTGAGCGTGTTTCATAGGCTCATCTCTTGAGGAATCTTTGTAGTATAGAAATAAAACTTAGTATAGTATGGAGACTTATGGTTTCATTACCTAATACCTAGATAATAAAATACAGGAAGTAACGAATATGTGTCAAAGGCACTAGACAGAGTTGCTTATTGGTAGGTTAGGGTACAGTTTCCTCAAGAAAGGCTGACACTGTTGCTTGTGCACAGAGGGATTTTAATAATGCAAAGTGGATTTAATGGAACTAGAAGTGTATCTTCATGGGTGGTTTTAAACAGCCCACTCTACCAGAACATGACTCAGATGCTGTACAAGATAGTTTAGTTTCTCAAGGTATTTGCTTGGGTACACTGCCACACTAAATTTTGTGGCTTCCAGACATGTTGTTTATGCGTGGATAACCAATAAAATGGGAACAGTAGGTGTGCAGTTACCTTCAGGGGCAATTACAGTTAAATTTGAAGATCCTGAAGTGTACTGTGATCATCACATGACAGGAGCAGTTTTTTAGAAGGTCCAAATGGAAAAAGAAAAGATTCAGTTCAAACAATCATAGGGACACTTTCTTAGAAAGCTGCTCACTTGCTTAATTCTTAAAATTAGTAGTGTTTTCTCAGACACTTGTGAGTTAAAGGTAGACAGTTTTGCTGACACCTCTGTGCAGTAAATGACACTTTAGGCACCTCAAATTAGAATGTCTGTGCTAAGAATATATGATTCTGGAATAAGTTCATTAAGTGAATTACTCAATTCCTGTAGACATAATGTTCTGTGGAGATGATCATTGCTGGCAAGGAAACTGTTGCTGCAGAGCTCCACAACATACTGACAGATTTGCAGATTGCTTCTCACTTTAAGCACTTGCTTTCATACATACATCCCCACCTTGGTGAGGCTGTTTTCCCTCTACTGTTTATTTAGCTGTCCTTAAAATCCTCACTCTTAAGGCAGCATTTTCTTTTTAGGTTTTCTGAGAAACAGTGTTAATACATTTCTTCAGTTCTCCAGTGTGTCTAGCTTGAAGCTGAAAGATCACACTAAGGTTGTGTTTCCATTTCTGTAAGACGGTTTCACACACCATTTTTCCCCTTCAGAACTTTGTGTAATTCATCTCCTTTCCGTTCAATGCAAATGTGTTATTTCGCCTTTATCTCCCGTTGTTCATTAGCCACTATGCAGCATCAATGGTGTATTTAGCGAGCATAGATATGTTCCCATATAAGCGTATTTTGCATGTGAAGGTACTGTGCCTGCAATTTGAGAAACGCCAACCTAGCAAAAGAAAATGTGACTTTTGCCTTTTTGAACAGCTTAGAAAACTGGTCATTATTTGAACTCTCAATTATGCAAAGATAACTCTTGCCTCCGAGATTGCAAATCCTTTACAAAAACCGCGCTTCAAGTGGTATTGATGATAATGGCTTTCCCAAAAGTTAGCCAGCACTTGCTGAGATTAAGTAACCAGCCCTACTACTTGTCTTGCTGTCTAGGCTGAAGAACAAGAATATTTGAAAATGGGAATTTGGCAGTAAATTCTAAATGTCTTCTCCCCTCTCAAGGTGACAGCCAAGAGATTAATTTATCTGTGTGTGATTTGTGGATAAGAAATTAGTATTAATTTGTTGTATTAATATTTTTTTGTGCTAGAAATAAAGAAAAGTGAGAGATTTTTTACAACCTCCTTAGTACATTTTATAACAGAAGCAGTAATTTATTGACTTAAAAATAATTTTATATTTTAGGAATCAATTTAATCACTATTTCTTTTGTAAGTCCCACCCTGCTGATGTACCATGAAGTCCTGCATAGTGACCTCTGCCCTCCAAATCTCGTGTCTCTGCTTTCATCATGTTCTCCTTGTACTCTCTTAACACACATACCCTTTTTATCTTTTTAGCAAGTTTTCTGTCCTGTCCCAGTAACAGGGTTTCCGCCTTTCCTCTTTCTGTCTTGTATCTCAAGTGCTTCCAGAATCTTCCTTTCTCCCTTCAGCTCCTGCATCCATAATCTGCACAAAGATCTCCAGGTAGGACTGACTCTTCTTCACCATTCTCCCCTCCACTCCCTTATTCCCCTTACTTCTCATTTCCTCAACTGCTTTGTTCTTGAGGATAAACTTTGTGTCGCATCAGACACATAGTCCTACTGTCCCGGTTTGAGACAAATTTGGAGGAATGCTTTGGGAGGAACATCCCCCTCGAAGGAAGGCAGGTTTCAGCCACCCCTCCCCCACCAGGTTCGGGAAGAAATTCCTTGGAGGAAAGTGAAAAAGGAAAAAAAGTTATTTATGTAACAAACACAATGCACGCAGGCATGGGAAAAGAATAATGCTAAATAATAAAACCTCTTGCTGTGGAGAGAACCTGGGTAGATTTCAGAGTCCTTTGTGGATGTGGCTTTCTCCTCTTCGGAGCTGGGTCAGCTTGGGCCCCTCCAGGCCGAGGTGTAAGGTCTCCCAGCTGATGTTTTGGTGTTGTTGGACAGTCCAGAGGAGAAGAAGAAGAAACCAAAGTTCCAGGAAGACTCCTTGTTTTAGCTAACGAACAAAAAGCTAGCTAGAAAGCAGGAGAATGCCACTCTCTTCCCTGCTGCAGAGAGCCGAGCTGAGCAGCCAGGCAGGAGAAGCCAGTGAGCTTATCTGTGTTTTTGAACACAGTGCTGAAGGAATTCCACCAGCTTCCCCCCTGCTCCCTTAGCTAGCTTTAAAGCTACAGAAAAGGCTCAGGATTCATGTCTGGGCATAGAGCAGGTCATAGGGGATACCCATAAAGTCACCCCAAGACACCTACCCATACCCAGTTCCCAGATAGACATGGCATGTAGTGTAACTCAGCAGAGCACTGCACAAGGAAAGACATGAGGAGAGGAGGCAGTGTCTATACCAGCTAGCTGTTTGCTGCTGCAGTCATGGAGTGCACTTGAGCCTGAGACCTGGCCATTACACGTTTCTCACCTGTTTTATCTTCACTTGCCAAAGTCATTGTTAATGTTACAGGGAAGAGAACTTCTAGTGGATATGAGAAGGGTACACAAAAGGAGGAGTATGGTATTCCTCAGGGTTCTTGAACTGCTCCACCCTTCACTGCTGCTTCTCCAGGCAGGACCAGACTCTCCAGTTTGTAAGCTGCTATATTAAGAAACTGTATGCTGGAAGATACAGCTTCAGCAACTCTACAGGCTCAGATCTGAAACCACAGAATTGCTTAGTCCTGCTTCGACTGAACTGTAAGTTATTTCCTGCTCCTCTAACCATGTGACAGCTCTCTCTGAGCATAGCTAAGATGTGGTCATTCTTTCTAAGTAGACATTTTTTCCCTTTACTCCCCCTCAGTCAGCCAAAGCAAACAGAAACATCACTTGGCTTATGACACTAAATATACAAAAAGGCATCCAAATAGACTCCTCTCTGTAAAACTGTGCTTGATTTCTGTGGTTAACTGAAAAGAGGAAGAAAACTATGAACATCCTGTAGTGGTGTGTGCTCTGTGCAATACCGCAGGCAAAAGCTTCCCCTTGCATTTCGAGAGAAGGAAGTGGTAGTTTCTAACAAATTAAATGCAAGGCTATTTTTTTCTTTATTTGCTTTAGGTTTTAGTTAAGAGTATCTCAGGTATGAAATTCATTTTATAACTGGACACGCATTTATATTTTTAGCAACCTGATAATTAACAGTTAAAAAAAAAAATCAGGGTTTGGGCTTAATTTTGTGCAATGTTATGTGAACCAATATTTTTTAGCCATACAATAGGTATTGTAATTTTAACCTTTCTTAAACAGTGTTGGCATCTTTGTGTTACACTGTTACTGATACTGTTAGCACTGCTCAGTTTGTGTAGCTGGAACTTTAAAACCTTGCGTAGTTTTAAATTTAAGGTATGATTGCAACAGAAAATGCTGGTTGCACTTGATGTCTAGAACTCAGTAGTGATTCAACACACCATTTCTTTATTTTACAAAATAGTTCCGTCTTTAAGAGATTTGTCCATATCATATTCAGGTGCCAGTATTTCCATACTTGAGAGACTGATAATACAGCTGTTGTCTCTGCTCAGAGCATGCACTTCCTTGCCTTAGTTCAAGCATCTAGATGCAACATACCTATAGTTGTGTTACAGTTTTGTTTGATAGGATGCATGGAGATTGATTTGGTGCTAAATGTTTCAGATATGTAGATCTCACTCCATGCCATAGTTTAAACCACATCTTTTTGTGTCATTTGGGAGGTCTTGCTTTGAATGCTTCAGTTCTTCATTGAGACTTTTCCTTAACAGCCTCTTTGAACACCTCTGGTCTTTTCTGCCTGTAAATGACAAATCCTGTTTTTTTCTCTGCCCTCTCTTCATATTGTTTATGCAATCTGTTTGTCGAAAAAGTAAGTGTTCATGCTGCTGCTCCAGGCTTCACACTGTGTAACCAAGGAGTCCATCTCTCACACTGGCCATACTTGTCTGGACCATACCTTTATGTCCCTGATAACACTTAAGCTTGGTGGCAGAAGGATGCATCATGTCCTTTTTCTCACCTCTGGTCTGTCAGCCAGCTATGCTTACATACTGATGGCTAACAAACCTAAGTAGGGCAGTAGCATGAACTCAGGCTCTGTTCCGTGACTGTCCACGGTGTTCAGTTTGTTGGCACACTTCCTGGCAGTTTTGAGTGCTAGCCTAGTAGTTGCTCAAATTAATAATGCGTGTGGGTTTGAGATTAGAATGGTATAAACAGCTTCTGATACATCTTACGGGGTAGGACTGTCATTACCCAATTTGTGTTGGGAAGAGAGTTTGTTCCTCCGTGCATGTGTGCATTCTGCACCACTTCCAGTTGTATCCAGAAAGTGGCCCAGATCTTTTACTATCTGCACAACCAGGGAAAGCTGCTGGGAGACAAAAGCAGCTCTGGTGCTGAGGATGGGGTGATGTGAGCTGTCTGTTCTAGTGTTGTCAGTAGCACATACATCACAGAATAAGGGTCAGCTCTTCTGCTGTGAACATAACTGCTTGCTTTGACATTAAGTTCAAGTCAAACCTGGTTTTTTTGACAGCAGCAAAATTCAGTATTGTCTTTCTGCTCCTAGAAATTGCTTTTGGAAGCCTGAGAAAATACAGGTGCACAGAAGTTTACAGCAGGCAAAAGTGTGCCTGTGCATGTAACAACCTGCTGCAGTGGACAAATGATCAGGTCTATTTGATACTGATACTGTGAACACAGTCTCATAAGGTTTCTGATATCTGATTTCAGGAGGAAAAAGATTTTGCCTTCTGGTAAGGAGATGTAGCTGACTTCTAGCTGTCCTCCTACAGAGTTCATGAGGTGCAGCAGGGATGACCTTAAAGGCATTTTTTTCACTTCACTTCTTGTTTGCAGAGTGCTGGCCTACCAAGAAGATGTATTCCTGTATGAAGGTGTCTCTTCTGATGAGTAGTTTGTAAGTAATTTAAGAAAAGTTCTGTGCATCTTCAAAGCCTCCAGGGATGTACTGTGTTCTCATGGAACCTTACCTGAAGCTGCATTTTGGAGTGTTTTGGCAGTTTTCCATCAGCTCAGATGCAATAATTTGTTTCCTGATTGAGCTCCAGAGACTGTTCTAGGGTGTGAAGTAGTGTAATTAGTGATAGTTTAATCATTGCATACTCTGTCTGTTCTGGTATCTCACCTTAATCATTGGTTCTTTCTGGGGTATAAAGGTATGAGCTCAGGCAACTTTTCAGTTCTGTCTTCTATGTCCACAGGATTTGCTAGATAGTGTTTGCATGCCTCAGTTCTGTAAACACTTCTCTGAAGTTTTTATTTTGTCATTTTTTCCTCTTGAGTGTCTGATTATTCCCTCTCTCCCTTCAAGCCATATTTTTTTCTCAATGTCACTTTTATAAGTCAGCACTGGCAGGAGCTGGCCCCCGGTGAGGCTTGGTGCTGTACAACTGGTTCTCTCCTACAACAGGTAGCATTTGGTTCAGAGCAGAAGGGAGATAACAATCTGTCATGGATTTGAAGCTGAGTGCTTTTAGTCTTTATTTCAGGATGGTGACTTGCATGTCAATTCTGGCTGCGATAATTGTTTTAGCAATGAAATGATGCAGTACCAATATCCATTTGACTGGATATAACTTCCCCAAAGTCACCGCATACAAAAAATATCACTATGATGCAAGTCTGAATTAGCAAAGGGTGTTACGTAGTTGGCTTATTCCAAATAAACAAATCAGAATATGGATGTCTGCCATGAGGTATGCATCATCAACGCTGTTTTTCAGTTCAGGTGCTCTGGGCACTTCATGGAGTGCAGCATGGTGCCTGGTTTATCAGGGTAACCTAGTCCTGAAGTGAACTGACTGACATGTAACTTCGTTGAGTCTGGAATTCTTCAGAGAACCATTGTGTTTCTTGCAGAACTGAAGCTTTTAAGTAGGGATTGTCAGATTTAGAGATTTTAGTTCCACGTAAGCTAATAAAAAAACTCTCAAGCTGTGTATCATATTGCACATAACATGGTGGATGGCAGTGACCTTCTTCTGAAGGATGCAGTTTTGAATAACAGATGTTCGATGGGACACTTCCATTGGTGAAGCTGACTAGCCTTCAAATTATTCTGTAGATCTGCTCTGTGTGCCCAGGAGTGGATACTAGACTATCAGGAAATCAAGATTTTATTTCCCTCTCCCCCCTAGGCTTTCTCAAGCTCCAGCTGTGTTACTGGCAGTCTCCATCACAGTCTACCTGTAGGAAGTGTTTGTACCACAATAATAAAGCTTCTGGCAATTTTATCTCCTAGGTCTTTTGAGGACCCAGTTATACAGACTTAAATCTGATGTTCATAAAATCAACCATACTGTACTTCTAGCAATGTATTGCTATTATGTAGGTCCTACACCTGTGATAATTTATTCCAGGAGACTGGGAGAAGTACCCTGTTTTTATATTAATGTAAAGTCTCTCAAGTAGGGTGTAATTTTTCTTGAACTCTGTCTTAGTGAGGTAACCAGCTTGTTTTGTCTAAACTGTATACTCATGGGAGTGGTATTATCTGTCATACACTCAACATCAAGAGCCTTCTGTTTCTATACTAGTAGATTGAGGCTGTTCAGGTGCTCAGAGCAATTGATGTAGTTAGTTGACCACAAAGGAAGGGAATATCCATACAAAAACTGGAAATCCAAAGTCTGCTTTGACAAGGGGGTACCTTCTTTCAGTCATTGGAATTTAAGGTGCATCAGTGCCCTTACAGAGGAATATCTTGTTTCCAAAAGTGTTATACATCTGAAAAAAATGATCAGTATGTCACTAATAACTTTTATCTGTTCAATGGTTATAACTAGCATTAATGTACATTTTTATTATGTTAGTATGGTGTAACAATTTACCTGCTGATTTTATACTGTCATAAAAGCACTGTAATTTATTGCGTAAGTGGAGGTTTTCAGAGTAGCAACAAACACTTGACCTGACAGGAAGGCAGCTGCCAGTTCTCTCAAGCAACAGGAACCAGTAACATTGAGCATGTTAGCCTCTGTCAGCTCCGGAACAGACTTGGAGACTTACAGAAAAGTAGTTCAGAAAACGAAGCATGTAAGGCTTCAAATCTGATGCTTGATTAGGATAATAATACTGGCTAATTGGACTGCAGTGCAGTACAGATTGATGGTTGTCAGTGTTTCAACTTCACTGTGATCCGAAGCAAAGCTATCTTAAGATCTTTTTCATTTCAGTTAATGTTTTGGCTAAACTTGCTGTATTTTGTTAATTCAGACAATACTCACCAAAAAGATTAAAGGTCAGTTTCAGACCAGATGTTTCTTCTGGATGTTCTTTGAAATAAATATTTTCTGTCCTAGGAGCTGTTAAAATACCTTAAACTACTGTGTCCATGTTAGTTATACATGTTAGTTATAAACTACTGTGTACATGTTAGTGTGACTTAGTGGATTCTAAACTCTTACATTGGTCTAATAAATACTTATTTTCTTTATTGTAAGCTTTTTCCCCCTCACATGAGTCTAATACTACTAGTACCGTTGTAAGTAGAGTGAAATAATTTTTATATTACTTGTCAATTCAGGTGGGTACACTTTTCATTTAGCATATATGTTATTGTTGTTGATCAATGTTCACAAGGTACAAATAGGAACACAGCAGTTATGGGGAGCTAACTATCTTCAAATGAAGATGAGGATGCTTTTGTTCTGATCATCCAGACATTAATATTTAAGAATTAAAGATTGAGAACAATATCACTGTATCTCTTCCTTCCTTCTGCTATGTGAACTTGTACTACCAGCTCTGCACCAAAAGAAAAAATAAGTATTGTATGGTATTTTAATTTTTTTTTAAAACTGGAAACTGGTGACTAGTTATGGACACCAAAGTGTTAAGTGCAGTGGAAAAATACATGCTGCTGTCCTCTTTCTACATTTTTCTTGTATAAAGAAACGCTTTATCATTAAATAAGTAGATTCTTTATGGTTTTTGCTCTTCTAGGTGTGTTCAGTAGAGCTGGTAATTTCATTATAAGAAACATTCTGGCACTCTAAAGAGTTACAGAAGAATTTTGGCTTCAGGGAAGGAGCTTTCCCGTTCAGCAGCCCTCTGTGCATTTATTTTCATATAGTGGGTAGTAAGTTCGGAAAGGAAATTGTCAACTCCATTGTTAATATCTGAGTTTCAAAATAGTTCTTAATCTGAACTTTTTATTAAGTTGTAGCTTGGCAGAGCTCAATTGTATTAATTTCTTTTTTCACCATGGAAATTGGATATTGCAAACTCAGCAGTTCTTTCCTTAAGGCTGGGTGTTTTTTCCCTTCAATAAACTACACTCAAATATTACCTTTGTACTACTCACTTAGATAATCAAGGGGGAGAGTGTAACAAAAACACAAGGTTTTTTTTGGCTGGGACTTTTTTTTAGTAGTAGAAGTTGAAGGTTTGTAATATCTGACCTGAGAGTTCAAGCATGGCAAAGGCCATGCTACAGTGGAGTTTTCAGCTCATAGGGGAGTTTAGGGGACCAAGTAGCAATGCCAAAAGCTAAGCTAAACTGTCCCTAGCATTTTTCAATGGAGCCTTAATCCTTTGTAAATGAACCTAGATATATGGGGATGATGAGATTGCCCATGTTGAAGGGCTAGTCAGAGCTAGGATAGAGTGCCTAGTTTTCAAAATGACGTCTTTTTTCTGGCTGGTTGGTTTGGTTTGGTGGTTTTTTTGTGCATTGTCTTACATCTTTTTCAATGCTTACATGCTGAGACTTTACGGATTATTGTTGCTCAGGGGTTGTCATGGAATAGACCACTGAGAAATTCCAGATACATGGGAAGTTTTGAGTCATACGCCTTGTACTCTTTAGTTTTCCTTCTTAAGAATCATGAGTTAAATGTACTGTAAAAAAAATAAGTGTGATGGGGACTTAGAAAAGCATTAGTAAGTTTGTTACAAAGAATTTGCAGCCATGGTTTGTCTAGAATGGAAATAGGTGACTTAAATTGTAAGCGTGAGATCTACATACAGTTGGCCATCTAAGACCACCGTTCTGTGACACTGCTTCCAAACTGCTAAAGTTTGTTTACACACGGGTGAATTTAAGTGGCTTTTGGCCTCCACAGCACATTGGTAAATGTAGTGCTGGTACCTGCAAAGAAGGAGCCCCTATGGGCAATGATAATTGAAACTGTTAGCTGTAATAAATGTCACTAGACTCAAGGGGCATCTGCAATGGTAAAAGAGTATCTCCATGTCCGTATCTAAAACAGATGTGGAAATTAACCTGTCTTAACCTTTGTTATTAGCAGAGAAGGTAATGCTGACACATATCCCACACCCTCCAAAATAATTTCTGTCTGTGACAGCATAATATTTCTTCATCAGTAGTTCTCCAAGCACTTTACAGAGGTAGAGCTTAGTGTCTCCTTTCCATGTTACAGATGAGGAAACTGAGGCACGGGGCAGAAACAAACACCAGCATTGCCAGAACTAAATGAAAACCAGCAGTCTCCTGGGCATTCAACTGCTGTCTAATGTTTTATCCCTGCAGTAAACTTTGAATATGGCAAGGGATCATAGAAATAATGCATCTTCATGCCTTTTTTTTTCCCCCCATAGTATATCTACTTTTTAAGACTTGTCACTGGGAACAACTATTCATAGTAGACTCAGTTGGTGGTATATATTTTAAAAAAAAATCTTACATGAAGTAGTTATGTTTTCTTGGATCAGACTAGAATTGCTACAAGTCTTCTCTTCCAATGTGAACTGCTGAAGGAGGAATTAAAACATGTTGAATTGTGGCACGGTGAACGTGTGAGGGGGGTTGCATGTCTAAGTACCTTTATGTAAGTGGATTGAGTCTGCTTTACAGGACAGGACACAAGTTGTATACACAATTGCGAGACCAGTTGCTGACTATTATTCAAAGAGGTTTTACTTTTAATAGCCTTTTCTCATATTTGCTAATATTTTGAAGGGAGTTCTTTGTTTTATGTTGGCATGTAATTAACGTAGTCTTAAAAAAGAGTTCTTTTCTTTTAAAACAATTTAAGCTGGTTTATTTCAATCTTCCCTAAGTATCAAAAGTCAAAAGTCCATATTATTTTCTGTCATCAAGTGTAAAGATCATAAGTAAAGTTCACCTAAACATCATCTCTGCAAAGCAAATACTCATTTTTTTAATCTGTTTTTTTTAAATCTGGACCTGGGAGTACCAGTGGATGCTAAATAGCACTTTAAAGGGCTCATTAATGAGTGTTTCAGAGCTGGGATAATTTCTAAATTCCTGAAGTTTATGCTTCACATCCTTTCCTTAATCAATTTAACTGCTGTTCTACAGATTTTTACTTGTGAACTTCATGATACCTGTATCATTGACTTGGTCAATAAGAAACTGCAGTGGATCTAACTCTAAAAAAATGGGCCTGAATTCTAATGTTTTTTCTCAAAGCACTAATATATTCAAAGTGGGTATGAGGATTGGCTTACAAGAATCTGCATTTAATGTGGAACTAGCATGTATCATCTAGAAAAATGTTACTGTGTAGAGAATGGAATGATTGTTGACGGCTGAAGAAAGAGGACCTTAGTTCATGAAGGCAGTGAGTTGCTGTAGAAGAGAAGGGAATGTTGAGGGAAAGAAGCTGTGTTTTCTTACAGCTGGATGGTCGGTGGAACAGGACAAAACAGAGGCAAACTCCAATTTTATCCCATGCGTTGCATGAAACTCATGATTCTTGACTTGAATCTGCAATTTCTGTGTATGACCACGAAACACAGTTTTGAGAACTGGTTAATCTATGTATAATCTGTACAATGGTCTGGTTGTGTAAGTTTCACCCGAGTCTTGGGAGTCTTGATAAATTTAAAATGGATCAAAATTCAAAGGTAGACTTCAGCATTTCATCTAAAAATTCCCTGACCGTTGGCAAGAACAGTCTTAAATGCTTTGAATCTGAGTGTTTCTTGGGAGGCTGTAGATGGGAGTGGAACTGCAAGACGAAATGTCTTCTGTAGTGAGAATTTTTGTTCTGTGACAGTAGACAGTGACAAATTTATGGAAAGCCTGTATGCAGCACATTCTCTTTTTCTGAAAATAACTATATGTACAGCTGCAACTCCAGAACACAAATGACTGTTCTGCCGTGTGTGCTATTTTGTGGCCAGCCTAGGTTTCAGCAGCATTAAGCAGTGACAGTGACGTGCAGCTCAGTGAGTGATGCTGTGCAGGTAAACAGGAAGTGACGGTGTTCAGTTTGCTCATCAGTGGAAGCCCCAGGTTGTGTATGTCAGCTGGTAAATGATCTGCCAACCTGAGATAGTTTGGAATATTATAATCTGCAGCATGCTTGTGGTTATGGTTATGTCATATCACAGGAAGGCTGAAGTCTTCCATGTGCTGTTCTGAACTGAGGTTGTAGGATTTTAAAATATCTTCATGCTGTGTCTGATAAAAGAATGTCTCTCTTAATCATGTGCTGTTTGATTAGGCTTTATATGCTATGCTGTTTACCCACACCTTAATTGTTGGTGTTCTGTGATCCACTGTTGAGCAGTGGGTGTTTTGAAAAGGAATTGGCCGGCTCTAACTGAACTGAGGGATTGTGGGAGGTACTGGAAATGCAAATGAATTTGTATCTGAAGTATCTGAAGACACTTGGAAAAATGTGAGCTGTCTTAACTGGCTGGCTGAGGATTAGGAGTGAAGGATCTCTTTACTGGACAACAGCAGACTTAAGCTCAGACAAGCACTTTAATGGCTTAGATTTGCTAAAGAGCAGTCCCTTGTTTCATCCCTTTTTTATATTGTGACATCACTTAATGATCACTGGTACCTTCTTCACATCAGTAAAAGATCTTCAGTGGGGATATTGCAGCTGACTTGTCTGCTTATCAGGGCACAGGCAAGGCAGGGAATCTGTTCTTAAGTATTAACTTTTGTTTTTTTTAATAGGTTTTATTTTTTTTATATGTTATCTGTAACTGTCTTCTCATATTTCAGAAGTGATAGGAAATACCTGAAGTGGCTTTGTTATTTCTGAAAAAATTTCTTTCTTCCTTCTCCCTTCAAATAAGAAAAAGCAGTATCTCTTACACAGTGGCTTTATTTCTAATAGCCTAACTTTGTGTATAGGTGGAAAAAAATTACTATTTTCTTAGCATCTATACATGCGGCATTTTTAAATCAGTGGGCAATCATGGGAAATTAATAAAAGTAAAAGAAAGCTTTAAGCTTGAAATTGAACACTGTTGGTAATTGTAGCAAATAATTTCACAAGCAGTAGAACTGGTGATGATGCCTGAGATGGCCACCTAAAAACAGAGACTAGACAAGAATAAGGGAATAAAGGTAGGTATTTATTTGAAGGGCCTTCAAATGTATACCCTGGGCAGGCCAAAGGCTACACCCAAGATGCTGAGTCACAAGTTCTTCACACTTTTGTAAGTTTGGTTCATTTGCATATCAGGGTTAACTCTTCAATTAAAACTTCAGTTAATGATGTAATTTCCCCGAGTTTACCCCCCATCTTAAGATACTGGTGTACACATTTTGGGCCTGGGACAATCTTGGTGTCCTTGGAGAGCAAGCTTGGAGAGGCTTGTTAGGTCAAACTAGCATGAGAGAGCAGAAGTTAACAGGCTACAAGAAACTTCAGAGTTACACACTAGGCAGTACAGGATTTGAAAAATATAAAAGTTAAAACCTAAGGCATCAGTGAGGCCTCAGTGTCTTCAGCTGAGTAATTTTTAAATTTGCACCAAATAAAGTTTTACTCATGTGATTGGATGTTTACAAAAGGCTTTCTTTTGTCAGTTCTGTCGATGTGAAGTCTTGCTTTAGTTTTCCTGTCTTTGGAGCAATCAGTTGGTCTTTTGAAAA
The DNA here is from genome assembly GCF_017639235.1 of Corvus kubaryi. Taxonomy (NCBI): domain Eukaryota; kingdom Metazoa; phylum Chordata; class Aves; order Passeriformes; family Corvidae; genus Corvus; species Corvus kubaryi. The sequence goes on along the minus strand of NW_024580671.1, from coordinate 21,767,961 downwards.
CAATGTCCTGTAAATGGCATAAAAAAGAAGATTGTTTCTAGCTGCTTAACTTACTGAAATCTGCCAGCAAACTTCTGAAATTCTGTATGTGTTCTTTCTATGGGAAACTAGTTTAAAATTGTGTTGGTAACATCTGAAGAGGTAGCTTTTTTGCAATACACAATTGTCTTTAAAGAAAACATTATTAATAATTTGCCAAATACATCTTTAGAAGCTGTAATAGCTTTAAAAATTGAAGTGATCACAGTTTATCCAAATTAACGTAGTAGTCAAATCCCCAGTAGATGAACACTGTCACATTTAGATTCAGTTGTGAAGATTCTGGAGGCAACCTGGTGTGAAAACATAAATTATAAACCAGTCTGAGAGTTGCAAAATCTGACTGACGAAAATCTAATTTTGTAGTCAAAATATTGTGGTGTCCTTGAAGAGTATTTTAGCAACAGGACAGCACGTGTGTGTGTGCATGCTATCAAGACAGTATCACACTTTTTTTGTAGAAGATGCTGCAGCCATAAATAGCCTGATACACTGGTTTTTGGGGGGGAAAACTTAAAAAGACAGATGTATCTCTTGTGCTTATTCTGTCGTCTGGGACCATAATCCTTGCAAGTCCTTCAGATGAAGGTGTCAGCAGTAAGCAAGAGTAGTCTGCCTTCAGCATCAGCAGTCCTTCCTCTCTCCAGTTTCTTCCCATCTCAATCCCTTCCCATCTATAACTGAAAAATAATTACAAGTTGACACTTGTGAATACTTACTGAGATTTTTAAAATTTGGTGGTGATGTTAATTTGTGTTCTTATTTCTCGCTGCTAGGCCTGAATTGCACCTATACCATCATACTAGACGCCCATGTTTAAAAAAGTTGGCTTACCTACTCTCCAGGGCTAATAAATATTGTAGGATTTTGAACCTAATTAAACTCTTCTAAGTTTCTGTGAAAGTGCCTGGAAATCTTTTTGTCTACTCCAGCAAATGCCTCTGCTACTTAAAATGTTGCAATTGTTAGGGAAGCATACTTGCATGTTTTTTATGTGGCCTAATTAGTTAGGGGGTCATTTCAATAGTGGCAGGCTTAGTCAATTCATTTAAGATTAGCTCTGGAGGAGGCTGCATTGCATGCCTTCTGTAGGAGTGCATGGTGGAGAGAACATTCTCCCTGGAAGTGGGTTATCAGCCCTTTCTAGCAGGAAGGGAACATACTGTTCCCACGTGATAGGAGACTCCTCAATGCCAAGAAAAAAAGCTACATTTTTTCTTGAAACAGGACCACTGTGCAGAAGGAAAATTAAACTGCCAGAAGGTGCAAGTAGAGCTTGATTGTGTAGGGCACCAAAGTCTTCCCTTGAGAAAGGGGTGGAAGTTCTGGTGCATGGTCCCTACAGCAGGTTTTATGGTTCTGTATAGAGTGATGAGATAAAATGCGTAGCTGTATTGTGCACTGCAGAAACATTTTTGGAAGGTCCATGTATTTATAACTCTGAAGATAAAGCATTTGCAAAACAACAGAGATTTATTATCACTGTCTAATTACAATTTTGTTTGCATTGAATAACACGAATTAATTAAAGTACCAACATTTAAGAGTGTAATTGCTTAAACATAAGCCTATTTTGGAAAAAAACTAAGATTTCAAGTGCTGTCTCTACTTGATTAGTCAGTGGTACATTTTGGTTGTTCTTCTCCTTCAGAATATTTGTCATCTGGAGAAAAAAATGTCAGCCACTGAATTCTATCTAATTGCCTAACTTTTTGTGAATGAAGCTCAATTTTCTATAGAGCACAGTCTCACTTCCGATTCTTGTCTTTCTCATTCACAAGTCTTAATGACATTGTTTCCGTATGTTCTTTCATGACTCAGCTAATGCTAGGCTATTAGAGATTGCTTTGGTACTGAAGCTTCCTGCTGTTCTTGTGGTCAAGATTAGAGTTGGACCTTACTAAGCATTTCCACTGTGAAGTGGTACTTGATGTTAGCATCCCTGTGTTCCTGAACCCTGCTGTCTGAGGAAAACTATTCCTGCTGTTGTAATGTCAGTGAATAGCAACAGCCCTTTATTCTTGAACAGTCACTCTAGAAGCAAATAGTGGGCTATCTTCCTGGTCTTGTATCAAAGGAGAAATGTGTGACCCAGGAGCACCCAGCTTTATCTGGTCAGGCTGCAGCATGTTGGCTTAGCCATAATGAGGGTTTCCACCAAATTAAAAATACCTGCCATGCATACTTTCTCACCAGCTCTAGTAGTGATTAGGACAATGTTTCCAGATACCTGGTCTATGGAAAAGAGAATAGAAATACTGATTTCTATTCTTTTACAGGGTTTGGATTGCACACAACTATTCACTATAGCTTGTTTTTTCCCACAGGAAAAAGTAGCTAATTGAGCCGAAAGTCCTCAGACTGACTTTGTGAAGAAAAGCTATGCTTACACAAAAGCCGTAGCTTCAAGAGGTTACTCTTTTTGGAAGCAACTGCTACTACTTGCATTCTTACATCACAGGACAAAGTCTTTTCTTTTTTTAAAATCATTTTTTCCTGGTTTTATTTGTAAGACACTTTCAGGGACTGGGAAGGATAACTTAAGGAAAGCAAGCCTGTCGTGTGATTAACTTTCGTGTGTATGCAGGGTTTTGCACCTTTATGGGAAAAAACACTCTTAAAGTTGGGAAAAGATTGAAAGTTAATGCTAGTGTGTCTTCAGTAGTACTGTCAACATGTAACACATAATGATACTGAACCAGTAGAGAAATACATGAAACCTAGATGCACTTATATGAGCAACAAAATGGGAGTGGTTAAGCACAGAAGTGATTTTGTAGCCCTTAAACTTAACTGGACAGGACCTTGAGCAAATGAATCCTAGGCTTTTAATTACCCTTTTTGTGAGCTAGAGCTTGGCTTGGAAGACTTACAGAGATCACATCCAACCAAAGTAATTTTATGAGTCTTTGATCTTTGCACCATAACCTGTTGTCAGCTGTATGTAAACACTGCAAAAAACATCACAGTGGGTCTTGCTTTCTGTTCTGGTGTATACTGAGGTGGCTGAATATCTTACAGCTTTAATCTTGCTGCCACTATTTGTTGTGACTCTTGGCCAGCTATGTTTTAATGTCTGTCAGCCATAAGCCATCTATTGTAATGATTCTTTCTTGTAATGAGATGTGCCACCGTCTGTGTTGGCTTGCTTCACTGTTTTTTGAGAAACACTTGAGTTACAGCAAGTCATTAACTTGACAGGCACTGCAGCAAATGTTCACACCAGAAGCTGATCAAAGTGCACAGCTATCTGCTGCCCAGTCGGAAACTGTCAGTGGCTGCTGTGATCACATTCTACGAACTTGTGATGACTGGTTGTGGCTAAGTTTTCCAGGCAGAAAGTGTTCTTGTGAGCCTTTTGTTGATACCACATATCCTGCAGTATGAGTCCAAGGGTCGGACCAGATCTTCCAGTGAGAGGAGCCAGTGTACAGCTGACAACACAGACTTACTGCTTCATAGCTCATCAGCTTGAAGGGTGTGATAAGTTCCTGGAGCTTGTGGAAAAAGTAAAGGGAATGGAGCGGGATTGCTTTTCAGCTCCATGGCCCATCAGTTTTTGGTGGACTACCTTACTTCTTTCCCCTATACATCTTTTCCAAATATACAGCTATATAAGAAGAACAAGGTCCTCACCAAAACTCTTGAAAAAAGCAGTAGTGACAACTTTAAAATCCTCCTCCTGAAAATACAGTAGTAACTAAGTAACCTACTACATGTCAGAAAAAAATACACTCATTATGTTGAATTAGTGGTGTGACCTACTCCAGCAAAATATTTACATATAAAAGAACCCATACTTTTAAATGCAATATTCTCTTCAAGAATGCTGTGAGAAATATATTAATTGGCTTCAAAATAGACAGTGAATACTCACTCAGTAAATGCAGTAGAATACTCAAATTATGATATTTGTAAATGTTCTCAGGTGCAGCAATTATGCAATTAAACTTGGAACTTTTTAAATTGAATTTGTGTGGCTAGGATTCATATTGAATCGTGGTAGGTAAAGTTTTATTTTCTCAAGTTTTACATTTTGCTGATAAGTCTGTAAATTTCCTAGTGGTGTGGATAATTACTTTTACCAACTTTGTTCTAGAAGCTGAATAGCAGAGAGCTTGGCACCACTGCTCTACGTAATGAAAATGAACAGGGCATGAAGTAAAAGGAGTTGGATTTTATTGTTTTTTCCCTATATTGTCCTTTTAATAAAAAAACATGAGTGGTGTGACAGCAGAATTTGTAACTTTATATTCTAATATGCAAAAGCCTCATCGCAACTTGTCAACACTAGGAATTTGTGCAGTGCTAATGAGTAAGTTAAAATGCAATTGAACTCTAAACTTGGTAGACCTCAAAACAAAATCTACTTTATATTCAGTGAAATTGTTTTCTAACTTGTAAATCAAGCTCTACTCATAGGGTAACCAAGTATACATTAAATATATTATGATTATGCAGAATGAGGACACACTCTGTGTAATATTCTTCTTTGTAGTCATGGGTTAGGTATTGGTTCAAGATTTTATAAGCAGTTGTCGAGTTATGACAGTTACTGGTTTACCCAGATAATCCAGTTGGTGCTTTTGCTATTAGATATGATAGTAAGCAATGCATTGGGAGCCCTTTCTTGACACAGATCACTGTCTCCTGTGCCTTGAATTTAAGTTGTATAATTCCTGCCAAGATTACCCATTTCTGTGAGAAGTCCTGTTGGGTAGAGGTTAGTGGAGCTGGAGTTGTTTTGGAGTGTTAAGAAGGTTTCTTGCAGGGGTGGCGAGGTAGTTACTGTGGTTAAATGTGAACTGTAAAATGGCCCACCTTTGCTCCTGCATACTGTCTTGTGTCTACAAGGTTATCAATTTAACTGTTAGACAATATTGGAGAAATGAGGGGAAAAGGCTGTTAGAGAATCAGAGGTTTTGAAAGAAATCTGCCCAGCTGTGCCCAAAATTAGGTCATTGCCTGTTTGCAACATAGAGGGGAAAATGGTATCTCTTAGCTGACATTAAGTTGCAGATGTAACTGTTTTGTTGTGGTAATATGGCTAATTCTTAGGTCCCATTTTACTCATCTGACAAGTGCAGTTATGATTAAATTACTCATATTACCCTGCAGATTATAGGGAGAGAAGTTTTACTCCACACTTAGTTGTAGAGCATTTGAGGAGGCATCTACAAAACGCTCTTTTCATCAGACAATCATGATTTAACTTCTTCTGTAGGTTACCAGCAAGATTAGTAGTAATCTGACAACTTCTGATGAGGTGGCTGCAAAGAAGAACAGAAATATATCTTGACTTGTGAAAGTTAGCATCACAGTTCTCGAGCAAAGGTTATATAGCTTCCCTAAGGCATAGTTGTCAGTCTGACTGTATTACATCGACTCTGTTTTAACAAAACTGAAAGGTTTTTGATTAAAAAAAAAAAAACAATTATACTTAGGCTATTCTTTTGGGTTTTAAAACAATTTAAAAAGTATGACCATGGTGATAATGATATTTAGTAGATAATCTCATAGTGCAAGAAGACATGCCTGCATTCTAGATGTCTACTGTCTTGGCTTGGTTGGTGTTGATGAAGGCAAAGTAATCCTTGTTGAGCAGGTGAGGAAAACCCCATAGGGAGCCCATTACTCAGATTAGGTATAATTCATCCAGAAAGGTCTTGGAATTATAACAGATCTAAGAGAACATCTGCTTAATATTTCATAGTGAATAAGGAAATACAGCTTTTGACTGATAGTGAAATAAGTAGAGAACAAAGCAGAAAACTATTATTGTGACCCTGTGTTCGAAGGGCTAACAAACAGGATTCATATGGGATAAGGATAAGTCTTACCCTCATTCAAAGAAGGACATAGTAGGACAATTAATATCCATGTAAGAGTGACAAGGGTAACATGCAGCATGATTTTTTTTCTCTTGGTACAAGAATGACTTAAAACCTAGTTTTAAGTTTGCTAAACTTCCTAAGGAGAACGTAGAGGCCAAAGAAGTGTGTCAAATATCTATAAAAGCATGTGCAGCATAAAGAAACAACTGTGGAGCCATCAATACCATCTCTTAGTATAAGAGTAAGGAGGGACAATCAACTGAAACTAGCAGGTGGCAAAAGTCTACATAAAAGGAGCTAATTATTCACACAGTGCATAAGTAAACTGTGAAACACAATCCTGTCCAGTGTTGTCATGCTCCGAATTTCACATAGGTCTGAAAAGTGAATAGACAAATTCACAAAGGAAGAATGAGGTATGTGCTGTAAAACGCGTGCTGGCCGGGGAATCTCTGAGCTCCAACCTGGAATTTCCTGGGGATATGCTTCCATAGTTGTAATGGTATACTCTTGTATTTTTACCTTCTCTTGGCATCTGGTGCTGCTGGAGAGTAGATCCTAGGCTAGATAGCCTCTGGTCTGGCCCATTACAGATCATTTAAGCTTTATGTCCTTATGACTTGGCTGCTAAATAAATATTCTTAGAGGGCTTCCATTTTCCTTCCCTCATGGGACTCTTAAGGCAAGACACATATATACTAGAAAATACGCTCCAGAACGTTCTAGTGACTGAAGCAATCTGGTGTGGAATAATCTTCATCTCTTACTAAAATCTCTCAGTTTGAAAACAGAACAATTCCTGGGTGCCAGTTGGCAATGAGCCTAGCTCATGTGAATTCTCAAACCATGCCCAGGAATTTTCAGAGTTCACTAGTTGGCATAGGTTAAAATTGTGCCAGAGACCACTCAAACAATTAAGCAATGTATTCCAGTTGCATTCCAGTACCCAGGAGTGTGTCCAGGCACTGTGTAATTTACAGTTTCATCTTGAGTATTGTGTTTGTATCCAGTTTGAAGTACTAAACAGACATTTCCTGGCACAACAGGGCTTCTCTGTGTGACTACTGTAGTTACAGATCTGCTTCTTACAGGCTAAATCTCTTCGCTGATTTTCATGAAAAAGAATGAAAAGTTCATTTGGGTTCTTAAAGTGTCTAAATATTGCACAGAAGTGAAAATCTAAAGCATAGGAGTGATATGGTGTTATTTGAACTTTATGGTGTTAACTACCTGGGAAATCAAAGTGGCAAATGTCTATATGGATATATCTATATGGCAGCAAAATTGCTGCCTAGAACAAGGAACAAAATTAAGAGATGCTTTGGGAAAGGATCAATTATAGAATTAATGATTTTTTCCTTAGAAATAATAGCTACCTTTTCTTTTTAGACGATGTCTTCGGCAGTTGTTCAGATATACGCAGCAGATCGCAATGCCATGTGGTCAAAGAAATGCTGTGGTGTAGCTTGCCTTGTAAAGGACAATCCGCAGAGGTCGTATTTTATCAGAATATTTGACATTAAGGTAAGCATCTTTTTTCTTTTTCAGACTCTTTTAAGTTTGGTTGCATTCATTCTCCATTTTGAATTCAATGAGTGTAGGTTGTAGCTATGCATTCACAGAAATTCTTAGATATGTGGTCGTGTTTTAAGCAGTGCAGTTGCAGTGGTTATTAATAGGCAATTGCAACTTTCTCAGGTATCCCAAATTTAAACAATTTCATATATGTCATCTTTAATGGATGAAATAAATATCAGATTCATTTTTTTTTATAGCTCTCAGAAGCTGTCCTCTACAGATCTGATTAGTCACATTAGTGGAAATTAGTATAGTGTCATTGGTATGGATAGCTATCAAAATTCAAGCAGGTGTCACTGCTTTGGATGGTTTAAGAAAATAGATGCTGTCTTATGCGTGGGTGGAAACAATCTTTTTGATCAGTGTGGTGGTGCATGTGAAAACTGCAGAATAAACAAGTTGTATGTTCTGACTTTTTGGGGGGGTTTTGGTGGCTTTTTCTTTCATCCCCTCTCCACAATATAGACACTCATACTGAAGATCTTTGTCTTATTATAATATTCCACTCAAGAGAGTGGGAACTGAGAGACAAAGTGTCCAAGATGTGTTGTCATAACAAAAATGATGCTGAGAAACCTAAGTCCTACTGACTGTGCTGAGACTTTGGAAAGCTTCCCTTTATTTCCACAGCCAGGAAACAGCTCCTTATCTGTCAGCAGTCAGTGCTTGAAGACTCTCAGATTTGTTCAGGATTGCCAGCTGGCACTTGCATTTGACTTTGTGATTTGGTCACTTGACTGTTAAGGCTTTGTGAGAAACCTCTTCTTTGGGTGCTGAACTGTAATGTCATTAAAATACATGAGACTTCTTAAAAAGATGAGATTTTTGTTCTCTTTAAGTTAACTGTTTTCAAGTCAAGCCTGAGATAAGAACAGGAGTCTGGAAGCCTCCTTTATTGCTGTTGCTGTTTTGTCACTGTATTCTTATGACTGGTCACTATTACTTCTCTCAGTATCACTCTTGCAGGGTTGTAGAACTTGAAAGAAGTTTTTGGAAACATCCAGGAATTTGAACAGAACGCAGCTACCTAAAGTAATAGGCTTTCATAGCTCTTCCACAAGCTCTGGTGTATTTTGATTTTGATTGAGCTTATCCATTGGGTTAATAGCAAGGCAGATGTTTAGCACTACGCTGGTTCAATTCTTAGTAGGTTCTATTGTAAAAGAAGTTAAACTCTGCAATTTCATCTGACGTTTTTCAGTCTTTTGTTTGTTTGTTTTCTTCTTTTCAGGATGGAAAATTACTGTGGGAGCAGGAGCTGTACAATAACTTTGTATATAATAGTCCTAGAGGATATTTTCATACCTTTGCTGGAGATGTGAGTCTCAATGTGTTTGAACACGTTTTAAAATGTCTTTGGTTTGAACAGTATCTTCTTTTAGTGTAACTGAGGTTATTAATTAATTCTGTAAATTACTTATAAAAGCTTATTTATTAAAGGAAATTTTTTTGGTATCTCAACTAGAAAATTCAATGTGTAGTACGGAAGCATAAAACATGGTTCTTTTTTTTTAGCTTTCTTTAATGAAATTACATTTTGACTTGCAGATGATGTTTATGACATATCATCTATTCTTAAAGCACTAATTTTCCTCTCCCCTCCCCCCTTTGATTTGTAGGTACAAGATTTTGCTCATATCTGTTAGCCATGATCTCTAGAAACTTGATTAGTAGACAGGCATTCCTAAGATGCAATGTTTCACTAAGACTTGGTTCCAAATCTGCAGTGATTTTTTCTGGTTATACCTTCAGAAAGGTGTAAGACAATATTTAAGAAAGCCTTTAAAACATCATCTCAGTCATGGGGGGGGGGAATATTAATGTTTTTCAGACATGTCAAGTTGGTCTTAATTTTGCTAATGAAGAAGAAGCTAAACTATTCCGCAAAACAGTAACAGATTTACTTGGACGACGGCAGAGAAAATCTGGTAAATATTCAAATTAATCTTAAATTCAGGCTTGTTTATGTTGTTGTGGGGAGGGGGAGGCAGGAAGCTACTGCTATGTCTGAAAGCCACTCGGGGCACTACTCCCATATTTATATTTTGAAGTAATTATGCTATTAAACCATGCTTCTTTCTCTATTGTGCAAAAATTAGTATTTTCTGAAACAACTCACTCTTGGTGTTCTGTTCTATGAGTCTATAAGTCTCAGTGTAAGCTGAGACCCCAAGGTTGTGATTTGAAAATATAGATCAGGGAAAATAAAAATGGCACACCAACATTGGGAAAACTAGAAATCTTTCTCTAAGTTGTTATTGTATTTGAATAAACTCTCTTTTAGCCCTGGGTTGTTTATAACTGATTTGTGAAATTCAGCCCAAGTGGGTTGTAACATAAATTTTACCATCTGGTATGTTCAGTAGTTCGTGAATTTTTGGCATTGATCCAGCAGCTAGTAGGGAAATATCTTTTATTCAGAACTAGTGATCTTGGCTTAGGCCAAGAACAGAAGACATAATGTGCCTATGCTGTCCTTAGCAGCATGGGACAGTGAAGCACAGCATGCTTTTTGCCAGCTGCAAGATGCCTTGGGAACATGGTCAGTGCTTTAAAGGGAGCTCAGGCTTCCTGCAGATATCGGTCATTTTCCAGGGAGCCCATAAACAACTTTCCTGTCTTGACAGCCGTATGTCCACGAAGGATAAAGTGATACAAAATACAGGCTTGGAACAAGTAGATGTGTTCAGGCTTGCTCTAAGATGTAGTGTGGACCTGTGTGTGAGCTACAGGATGTATTTTTGTAATGCATTCTGGAACTGAATTGCACTAGCAATGCAGTGTAAATTACTGTAAAAGGAGGAAGCCTTCCTCCTGGAGAACTGTCCTTGCAACTGTTCTTGGGAATGTGCATTATCTGTATGTATTCACTTGGATTTCACCAAGGCATGGTGACTCAGGACCAGAGCACTTGTTCCAGGAGCTTAAATGACGAGATTCCCTCAGCTCAGAAAAAGTTCATAAGGTTTCATGAGAAGAAGTGGAATCACTAAGAAGTGACATTAATAAAGTTTCTCATACCCACACTGGAAAAGTGATTTTGCATCTACTGTTCCTGAAGTTTTACTCTATCATATGTCTAAAACACAGTGCTACGATGCACAGACATGACTTGGGAGGAGGCATGTTTGCATTATTGGCCATAGCAAACTTCGTTTGAAAATAATGGTTCAATCAAACCTTCTGTTCACAGAGTTTTTCTTCTACATAGAGATTTTTTTTTCATGGGACCACATTAAGTTTTTCTCGTTCACTCTTTGGACTTAATCTTGGTTTGTATGCTAAAGCTCTTGTTACTTTATATATTGTTTTAACCAACAACTCCACCTCCCCAAACATTTGCAACTTCAAGACAACCATTATTTTAAAAAAGAAATGAAACAAAAAATAACCCTCAAAACAAAGCACTTCAGGTTTTTCCTTGTTAAAAGCTGCAAACCAAGAATTTAAAACAGTTAGGAGATTCCTTAGTCAAGCCACCAGATGGAGTTCTGTATTTGTCCTTGTGACTATTTATTTGTGCTTCTAAAATAACAGGCTTTGCACTTGTTCAAATCAAAGCTGATTTGCTGTTGGTGTTTATGCTTTTATTTATTTTTAAATGCTTGTATAAAACATATATTAATTTACACAAAGATTTATATATAATAGAAATGATACTAAAGTTGTGTATTATGTATAATATTAATACATCTTAATATAGCTTAACACAACTTCTCAGTCACAGAGATAATAGTCTGGTAATTTTGATGTTTTTCTGGTTTTACTCCCATACCTTCCAAACTATGTGTCATTTCATAGTAGTGCCACCTGAGATGCCTTCAACTCAACTAAGTACTCCATGTGATCATTTAGCTGCCTGTTATGCTATTCAGGGCTTGCTAGGAGACTTCTCCAGGAGTCTTATGGAAAACTTATTGAAAGGTAGCAGTAACAGCAGTTCTGGCTCACAAAGCTGTGACTTGGAGGTTAGTACACAAAATACTGTCAGACAGCTAAGAGAAGACACAACAGTGTTCTGCTCTTCCTCATTCAGCGTGAAATGCACTCCAGTATACAGACAACCCCTGAGTAAGTGCATCTGGAGTTCCAGAGAGCTGAAAGTTTGGCTCCAGAGAATGTACAAAAGCTTGCAAATGTACAAAGTATCAAGTAGAGACTAGAATGAGGGACAAAGGTAGAGAAACAATTCTTGATCTGTTGTCCTAATCTTTGTAATAGTGCAGGGTTTCATCTAACTGAACTCTGGTTTGGGTTGGCTTCATTTTGGGGGTCTTGGGTTTGTTTTTTTTTTCCTTGAGGTTTTTTTTGTCAATTAAATTCTTAACCTTAGGTTAGAGAGAAATTTTTATAATTCATTAATTTGTCTGTGGACTTACTTAAATAATCTCTCCATTTACTTCTTAAAACAATCCCAGATAAGTTCCCCCAGTAAGCATTGTGAACACAGTGTGCCCTTGCCACTGTAATACACTCTCACTTCAGGTATTGCACATAAATACCATTAGTTTTTATTTTTATTATCTTGCCTCAGAAATGTTAATGTGTGTGCACACACAAGTGCCTTCTCCACATGCTGAGCACTTAGCCCTAAAAGGGAAGCAGATACTTTTTCTTAACTGCAAATAGTCTTTTCTGAAGTAGGAGGCTTCTTGACTAGTTTTTATGTATTGCTTGTAGCTTTATGGGTGGGAGCCCTGTTAACCTTCCATGAAACTTCTTTTTTCCTCCACAAGCTCTTAGCTCCTTCATAATAGACTTCTTAAATTTCAAGATAGATACTTAATATGAAGAGGGATTTTTTTTATTTGTTTTGGTTTTCTTCTTTCATCTTTGGTCACAGTTTTTGCTGTCTGGGTGACAAGGGCATCTTTAACCTGCTCAGCTTGCATTGGATTCAACTCTTGGCAGAGATTATTCTCATTTCCAGGAATGGTCATTGAAGGGAGCTGTGGTTTTTTGTACATAGGTAGCTGCTGATATTCATCTGTTTTAGATCAGTAGGCATGTTCCTCTTTAAAAACTGCAAAATCTGCCACTCTTGTCAGGTCATCTGCATTTCAGGAACAAAAGTTCGTACTTTCTTGTCAGCAGTGGTAACCACAGAAAAACAGAGCTAGTCTCTTTGGGCCACAAATAAATTAGCCAGTAAAAGTTACAGGATAATGTTTTGGTTTGTTACACACTATTTATTTTCTTGAACTGTTTATTCTAATCAAAATTGTAAAGGATTCCCATGATTTGACTCAAAGCCACTTGAGTCACACTTCCTGTGAATACCTCCTGCTTTTGCCATCTTCCCATCCTATGACAGATGACTTGCAATCGAGTTGTTGATTAAAACTCTAATTATGGTCCAGAGGTTGAGGTGGGGGTTGATTGTTTTTTTTAAGTTTGGTTTGTTTTGTTGTTTGGGGTTTTTTTATTGTTATTATTGGTGGACAGTACAAGATGTGGTTTCTTAAACTGAATATTGTAGGAAGAGAGAGCACAGTATTTGGCCAAAAAGCCTTTTTTTTCTTTTTCTTACCTCAGACCTGATACCTTATGCTGAGGCACCCTTGCAGAGGTTCTCCACCTCTATGCCTGAAACTACCCTGCTGTGACTTAAAAATCGGCTGGCTGGCTGTGGAAGGCTTGTTCATCAAAAGTTGATTCTCAATAGGTTTTTGTCACCTTCCCATGAAGGTTTGATGATCTTGATGGATTCTTTTATTCCTATCTGAAGATCAGTGGACTGACATGAGGCTGACTTGCCTTGCATACTTATGATTGTATATTTTTTGATTTTTAAGTATTCTTAGGACAAGGTCAGCACCATCTGTGGAGGCACCTTCTCCCTTCTTATGTTTGTGAGTCTGGAAAAATACAAGAAGTTAACGGTTTTTCTGGGGTTTGCTGGAAAGCGAAATGCCCTTATTATACAACTCTTGGGAGCCCTGTTACTTACTACGGATACTCCAGATCCTTACAGAGCTGTGGGTTTTGTTGTAGTGAGATGATAAACTGCTTGCCTTTATGGGTGCTGCTAAATCCAAATTTCTTAAGAGTATGTGTATAGATGCACAAATAGTGTAAATATGTACTGGGGGTGGATAGGAATTAATAGTAAGTGAGGGAAATCTTCTTTAAAGGGGAACTTACTATTATAAGCTGAGAATATTGAGGTGTGAAATGCTTACATTTTAAATCATCAAGCCAGATTCTTCATGGTCTTTGAAACACTCTGGTGCTGTGAATAGAGTATCATATTAGTATCAAGGAGATTCTAGTTCTTACCATATTGTTCAGCTACCTGTTGGATAATGTAGGTGAGGTGTCTTGCCCCTGTGTGTCCTATTTTTTATGCATAAAGCAAAACTAATTAAATTTTAGCTTCTGTGAGAGAACAATACTCTATAAAGTGCTAATTATATTTCAGATTAAAATGAAAGGACAGTTTCATTCAGTGGACATCAGAAAGCATAATGCTTCAAAAATCTTACTTTGATAGGTCATATTAAAACAGATAGTTTTTGAATACTTCACTCTACTTCACGGTTGAAATGCCTGAAACCAAGTCAGTAGCTACTGCCTTATGCTCCTGCTCAGTTTGTACAGTTGAAATCAGTGCGTAGTGTCTAAAACTGGGGGGTTTTGTTCTGTAATACTTTTTTTTAACTGCACAGGTAGACTTTAGGGATATAAATAGATTCCTAAGTTTGAGGTCAAGGTCATTAAAAGCTTCAATAGAAACTAAAATTTAGAATTATTTTTTCCTGTTCATTCAAAGGTTCTTTTTTCTTTTTCAACAGAAAAAAGACGAGACCCACCAAATGGTAAGCTTTTTGCATGAATCTCTGCATTTTATTTTTTCCTTTTGCTGTCATTTACTGTTTATGTATAGCTTTGTTTCAGATTTGTTCAGGATGATCATGTAGTGACAAAAGAGGTAAACTGGAGGTTACAGTATCCTTTTTGTTTCTGTTCTATGGTATTTGTTTAGTTGCGGCTTGAAAACTTTGTGGCTTAGCTGGAATTTGTAAAGAATGTTTCTGGAGGAGCATATTTTGTTGCAAATAGGACAGAGGGCCCTTCAGCTTAAACTGAGAAGAAAACTTTGGACCTTGCATTTGCTGCTTGATCTTCAGAATATGATGTATAGGATCACTATACAGAGTTAGTCCATTCGTCTTAATAGCAAGCATAATGATGATGGATTTAATAGAATGTAACAGTCTTTTGGGTTTACGTCATATGTTTGTTAATATTAAACTCTTTCCGAATGAAGAATTATTTGAATCTCCTTGTCTCTCAGAAACATGTCCCACTAGGATGAAGATAACAGGTTCCTCAGAAGATCCTCGTATTAAATTGATGGAAGGAATCAAACTGTGTATCAGTTTGATACAGAACTTTTTTACCATCTATTCTAAAATCATGAAAAAGCCACATCACTGATTATCAAGTTTGATGGTTTTGATTTCTGAATTCACACTGAAGTTAAAAAGAGATTTCACCTGTCATATTTCTGTTGGTGATCCAGATCATAGATCATACCCCTGTATCTCTGAGTTTGCTGCTGGAGCAAGGGTAGAGTCAACTGATGTTCTGAAATCCCTGTATGGCTTGAGGTGAAAGCCTTAAAATTTGTACTAACCAAGTCATTCAAGCATCTCTCTGTAGGTCACCAAAATGTTTAATTCCTAACTAATCCTGAATTATGGGAACTACTGATTCCTTTTATATACGCAGATAAAACCTCCCTCATGTGGAATACTTCTTAAAAACATAGCTTTTTCATATTGATAACCTTTAAGTTTTGAGGAAATTGAGGCAATCATCAGTTGAGGCCAGGTATTTTTAGTATAGATTCAACTTTGGGCTGTTAAGTTTTGAGACACTCATAGTAATATCATCTGTGATGGTCTCGCCAGGTTTTCTGAGCTTTCAGAAGGTTTTAACTGTTCTGCTCTCCTAAACAGCACATCCGTGATAGCAATGTCTGCAGAGCAGATGGAAATTACAACAGCAGTGATCATGTAGTAACACCTACCACAAAAAATTTCGCCTTTGTCTCTATTCTGACACAATTTACTGGTCTAGTTTGCTATCCTTGATTAGAATAAGATTTAAGAAAACTAAGCCTGCAAAAACTTTTCTGCTTAAAATACTCTCCATACCTCATGCTGTAAGACCTTGGGAACAATATTTTTCTGAGAAAAATTCTCTCATACTAAACTTGCAGTCATTGTCCCTATGCTGGATTTATCCTGAGTATTCTGTGGAAGACATAGGGTTTATGCTCAGTGTTTCAGATTTGTAATCACTTCAAAGGTTTTCAGCATATCTGTTTTTTAATAAACTGTTTCCCTGGGACATCCACATGCTCTCTCAAAATCTGTCCGTTTTCCTTTTCTGAATGTATCAAATTCTGTCATGCCTGGCTTCTCTGCTGGTAGAAAGTTGCATAGCCATGTCCTCAAGTAGTCACAGATAAGACACAGTCAGGTCATGGATTATAGCCTTAGGTTGTTATACTCTCCACAGACTTCACATTTCAGTATTTGGAATTAAGACTGGAACAGATACATACTATCAAAATGTAACTGGAAAAAAAACCCCACACCTGTTCTAATAACAGCTAGTTTTTGTTTTACTCTTCATATGCAGTTTCTGTTCAGAAATTCTGTTAGGGAGGAATGATGAAACACCTGCTTTTTTGTGCTGGGTATTAGTGCATTATTAGCTCTAAAACTGAAAAACAAGAACAGTCGCATTTCTGTACTCACATGACCCATGGTTTAAATACTGTGGGGAATTTTGTTTTACTGGAGTTTGTTAGTCTGGATTTTCTGCATACATTGAAGCTGCATGGAAAAAGCACTTGGTCTTTTGTATGACGTTTTCAATGATACGGATTTAAGATTTTTTTTTTGTAGAATCGCAGGATTAAACTCAAATTGGCATTAGCAGTTATGTAAAATGTATTAGTCTGTAATTTCCTGGGATTTGTGTTCTACTCATTTGTAATAGCTAGGTCTCTTTATGCAAATAAAGAAGAGTTACTGTGGTTGAACTGACCTTTTAGTGAAGTACTGGATGAAATGAGGATTTGTCAGAGTATTAGGTTTTGAGGGAATCTCAAAGAACCATGTGATGGACTTTTGTTTCAGCTGTTAACTAGAACAGTTTGCATTTCTTGTAGGGCTGTCTGTAGTCTGGCACAGATACCTAGAGAGGCTCTAAATAAAATACAGAATAAAATTAACATTTCAAAATGTTCTGTACGACGTTTTCTGGAGCCCCTTCTGAAGACGTCACAGATACTGATAACAGTGGATGCTTAAGGCCACTGTACTGTCAGGTGCTTCCTAATGATGAGCTCTATATGCCTCTCTCATCTTCATTTATTGAGCTGTCTACACCTGATGGGGAAGGTGCATGTCTAATGATGGGAAAAATATTACTGGATATAAATATGGCAGTGCTAGAAGAGTACAATTCTTTCCAAGGTTCTTTTATCCCTCGTGGACATCTAAGGTCTAAACCAGACGGTAAGAAAAATTTTCATCTTTAAGTTTACTGTGACCTCTCTTGTATGAATATCATTGTCAAGGAATCGGGCTATTAATCCTTGATTTTTAGCTCAGCTGATTAAAACTTCCTTTTGCAAATTGCTGCTGCTTTACATACAACTGACCATGTTTGGTTAGTTCAGGATTTTATATACAAAAAGGTGCATTTCAGAGACTGCTAGAAATTGAGAGAAGAATATCACAAACTTACTAGCATTATAAAGGCACCCATTTCTTTTTTGAATGTCAGTACAGCTATTGAAACTGTAAATACCAATATAATAGGTGAAAATGGGCAGAATATAACAGAAAATGTAAGTGGTGATTAAAGTGAAGATTAACTCCTAGTGTTTTTTGTTTTGTACCATGGAAATTAAGACTGTAATT
Organism: Corvus kubaryi; assembly: GCF_017639235.1. Classification (NCBI taxonomy): domain Eukaryota; kingdom Metazoa; phylum Chordata; class Aves; order Passeriformes; family Corvidae; genus Corvus; species Corvus kubaryi. The sequence continues at coordinate 21,750,566 of NW_024580671.1, read as the reverse complement.
TTCAATTCATTCTGAGATTTTACTGAACTTATCGTTAAGTTTAGAGTTGATAATATTTGATGATTAGTCAATTCAGTGCTAATTTTAAGTGAAACTCCAACAATGCAGATTGTTTTGTGTTGTTGTATGTGGTCAGATTATGTACTCTCAGAGGACAGTTGTCTAGATCAAAACATTTCTAGATAAAAGCATTTCTGCTTAGCAGAAAATGTTTCAGAAATTTTTCCATGCAGTTTTAAATCTTGTCCTTTAAGACTCCTAGGGTGTTGGAGAATGTTAAGAATGTTGGAGTTGTCATGTTTTAGATGAGTTTTGTCTAGCCCAATGTCATGTTTCTGTTCTTATTTCTTTTCCTGGCCAGTACTAGGTGCTTCCCACTGAGGTGTTTAACTGCAGATGTCAGCTATGTTATCTGTTGTACTGTCTACTTGTCCTTTATGATTTTTATTTTGAACTCTGAACATAAGGCTTGTTGGTTCTTTCTGAATGCAGTTATGAAAAAATAGTGTCAAAATAAGGTTCAGATTTATCAAAGTCTAATTAGACTTTTTTTATCATCTGCCCAGTAAGGCTGGGTCTTACTTCAGCTGATTTGCTAACCACTGGGTCTTAACTCACAGGGAAGTAGGGAGTATTTTCAAACTATTTCTTGCCAAACTGGTTTTAAATTACCTGCTTAATCTCATTCTTCCAAAACTGAAATTACTTACCCTTTTTGTAGGTTTCTTTAAATATACACCTGTGTGTATGTATGTATACATATATATGTATATAATAAATGCATAAATTGCCTCTTAGTATTTAAGTACTGCTACCACTTGCTTATGTCAAGAGTTATCTTCTGTCAAAGCTAAAAAACCGGAGTGGAACATGTGCTAGGTATGTTCATTTGCTAGTATCACACAAGTAACATAACATTAAAATGCTAAATTCGCAGGAGTATAATTCAGATACATTTTAAATAACTAGAAAAATAATTCAGAATTATTTATAATTAAGGACAAAATTTGAGAACATGCATGACACACTCAAGTTTTATTTCTGGTGCCGTTTTTACTCTTTGCATGCTGTTGCTTATCTGGGACTTCACTGTTTTGAAAACCTGTCAAAGAGTAAGACATAAGAAATCCTGAACAGTTCCACAGATGTTGTCCTATATTTGAAGACAGTAGTGTGTCCAGAGCAGCCTTCTGTAGTTGTTGTGATGTTCAGGTTCTGTGTGTGATGGCAGAAGGCATTCCCACTTGGGGCTTATTAAGCAAAGGTTCTGTCCCCTGAAAGATTAGTTTAGTGTGCTGCCCAGGTAATGGCCTGCTGGCTCTTCGGGTCCAGCTGTTTATGAAGTCACATCTTTGATCTTATCTAGGACTGTAGCTATGTTGTATCTTCATGTGTCTCATCATTCCATGTGTTCTGTGCAAGCGGCAAAAACCAAGTCATAATTCAGAAAATATTTCTGTTTCTCTGCTTTAGCAACACTTTTTTTTTTCATCAAATAACTTAGTTTATGCATCTGACATCCAGAACCAATCTGGATGCACATGGCTTGTAGAGCTACAGCTCAAAAACAACCCTCAACGTTTGTGGATTGAACATGGCATTGTTGAAACACAGTAGTAAAAATCCTGTACTTTACTTTTACAGGCCCAAATCTACCAATGGCAACTGTTGATATCAAAAACCCAGAAATTACAACTAACAGATTTTATACTCCACAAGTCAACAATATTTCATATACCAAAGAAAAGAAGAAAGGAAAAACTAAAAAAAGAAGATTGACAAAGGCAGATATTGGAACTCCATCTAATTTCCAGTAAGTACATTTTTGAGTTTGGTTTTGGATGGGTGGAAGTTTTGTTGGGGCAGGGTGGTTGTTGGCATTTGGTTCTGTTTTCTTTTCTGACTTTTTTTTGTGTCAGTTACACTTGAAAATGGCCAAGTCTTGAATCTGTGTAACCTGAACTTGAGCTAAGTAAATGCTAGCTGGAATGCTGTGGGGTTTAAGCAGGTTAGCTTATACACAGATGAGGATTTACTGCAGCTGTTAACAAAAAGTCACTTGCTATCCAAAATCAGCTTAGAAAACACTTCAGCTGCATAGGGGTGCCTTACTGAAGTTGTTAGCTCAGTGGAGACTCATATTCAACCTCACTGGTCAACCCTTTAATACTGTTATTCCTATGCCTGCACATATTTAGCTGTGCTTTGTCATGTGAAGTACACATTTGGGTCCTGACTTGTCATAACTGCAGAAATGACTTGCCATAATTTCATCTTTGGCTTTCTGTTTACAAACTTTTTCTGATGTGTAGGCTAGGACATACATCTTGTGATGAAAGTACAGCATGTATACATCCTTCAAGAATTTTTCCTGATGTAGTTTCTAATGTATCTTTAATCTTTTGGAGTAGTTATGATGTACCACTTTAAGCTTCACTTTCATGAAACTTGGTTTTGGTCACTTTACTCAATTAACTGTTGCTTTCCTGAACATTATTGATATTATAATCTTCTGCCTTTTAAAATAAATGTACTTTATTTGCTGAAGCAACAGGAACTTAAAGAGCTTGAGTTAGTTACAGGAAAGATCAGTTTCTGTGAAGCATTAGAAAACCAGTGTGAGGTTTACATGCCAAGTGATTGTCTTGTTCTTTTGAACTGGTATGTTGCATCACTTACACTAATATGTTTTCCCAGAATAAAATTCCATTAAAATAATGTTGACATTACCAGTTACAGTAACATTACTGCACAGTGTTTTGGGATAGTGCTCTGTGGAATGGCATAGTGGATGGAACATAAAAGAGGTGGGCTAAACAGACTCTAAACAGAGTCTCTAAACTCTCCCTAAACAGACTCTGCCTAGAAAATTTAGGCATCAACCTTGTTCTTACTGATATGAGTATCAATGAAGTGCTGCATCTGTTAGTGTCACTTGAATGGAAAAATAGAGAAAAGAAGGAAGAGGGGAACAAAAATGAAGAGTGCTTGGTAGTTGGCCACTGTTGTGGCTGTACTGGTGCAGACTTGAGCATATGCGGACAAAATTTGCGTCACCATGTCAGGCCTCTGTTTGGAATGTCTGGAAGAGGTTGTGCAGCAGCATAGATACAAAATTACTTTGAGACTTTGTGTATGACGTCTATCAGAGTGTGACCTAGAAAAGCTGAGAGTAAGGTGATAAAATACTTCATGGAGCTCAAGCAAAAGATATGTTCCAGTATCATTAAATGTAATATTAAATTGTAAGTGGTGAACCTTTACAAAAGAAGTCTGTTGAAAGTCTTCCTGGCTATTTAAGTTCCCTGTGGAGTGCAGCGGCTATGTGTCATCTTACTGTGTAAGATAGTTTAATTGCGGGTTTTGTACAAACATGCGGAAACTGGCATTTGATATTGTTAGGCAAATAAGCTACTAGGATAACTTGTATGTCACTTGCGCTGTGATACTGGTGAAGACCAACACAGTCACTGTTCATTCCAGATCAAAGTTGCAATCAGTAGATAAAATTTTTAAATGCCTTCTGTTAGACAGCTGTGTAGTTTCAGTGTTTTGAGAGAAAAACAACAATTTGTACTCAACATGAGTACAACTTATTACTGTATACGTTCTTCTAAGTAGCATTGGAGTTTTAATGCATTTGTATTGAAAAGATCTGAAAAACATGTGTCACAGTCAGTGTGTACAAGTAATTTATCTTACTCTGAAGGGTGAAAAATAAATGATAAATAATGCTAAAAGTATGGCATATAAAACTTCAGTATCAATTAAGCGCACTAAATTCTGAGTCGTATGCTCACAACCTCTTAAAAGAGCATCCTGACTCACACACATGTGCTCAAGTATGTGGGTAATACTACATTAGTGGTAAACCAATGTCAATTTACATGTGCCAGTTAATACATTGCAATCAGCTATGAGACTCTTTTAGGAAATGCGTGTCTCATTTATGTGAAGTAAGCTGTAGCTTAGCATTCAGAATTCTGTAATCAATAAATCATCCCATATTTTGGTAGTTAAAGGCATTTAAATAATTAGGCAAAACAGGGCTTTCCTTGGTTTTCCTTTTTTACGGCATAATGTGACTTTAAACCAGACGTTTTACTTTTCTTCTTAAAATAAGTAGTTAGCTAGTCATAGTTACACCAAAACCAAAACTGATCATTGTACTTCAATATTCTCATGAAGAAAACTTGTGCTGTTGGTAATAAAAGACCCAAGCAAGAATAGGAGGTCTGGTGGGTGAGGCACTGTTTAATAGGAGCCAAACAGTCTTTGTAATTTGGCAAGCTTAGCCTAAACTGCATTGGCTACTAACAGCTCACCTGGTATTTTTTAACTCTGAGTTGAACTTCCTCAAAACTGTATCTTGCTTCTAGAAGTCACCATATGTGAAAATAATCACAAAACATGGAGTCCTGGTAACATTATGGCTCTGTCTTCATATCCAACAGCAGTAACATGAAGTAGCTTGGAGTGGCACAAAACCCATCTTTGTTCTCACTGGTTATAGCATCACATAGAGTAATACTTTAGTAGCCACATGACATGGCTACTAGAAGCTTAGGGAGATGGCAGCTGAAAATAGTCCTGACTTACCTTTGAAAGATGTAAATGGGAGAAGGGTGATAAGAGAACACACAGTGATGGTAGGGAGGAGGAGGTTTTCCAGCTGCATGCCACTGAAAAATTTGGCAATAGCTCAAGGTCCAGTTGCTCTGTAAAGGCTAAACTTCTCCTTGATCTCTGTGCAGTCCTTCCATCATTATCCGTGTGCACCATAGGGTAGCATGAAGCCTTCATGTTTTCCACAGACTGTAACTTAAGGAGAGAAATAAATTTTCAATCTTCTGGACGAGAGACAAAAAGTGGAAGTAAAGAAGTTTTACTATTCCATTCTCAAGTGGGGCACTGAGGAATAAGAATTGCTTAGAAGCTGGTAGTGATCTCTGGTTGTCTTGGTATCTTCTTATTTTAGTTAACAAGATCCTTTTTATGCTGATTAAATGGACTTTTCTGCTTTTTTAGACACATTGGACATGTTGGTTGGGATCCAAACACAGGTTTTGATGTAAGTAATTTAATAAGTTACTGAAGACAATGATTTAAACTTTAGAGACTTTCTAATGTAAGTCATGAAGATTTGCATTAAATAAAAAGTTAACTGTACAATTAAATAGTTATAAATGGGGATTTTATGATGTGATGTAAACAGATGTTGGAGTAGAAGGGAATAGGCCAAGGGGGACTGAGGGGGGGAGAAAAGATTCAGAACCTTCAGTTTTTCATGCAGGATACTTACCCCTCCTAAAGTAGTATTTTCCAACTTGAAAAGTCAACCCAGAGACATGTACGTCACCTTGCTGTTCCTTTTAATGATATGGTTTGTGGCTATTGTTTTCCCCCAATACAAATGATATTTTAAAAATACCTCCACATTTCAAGCTACTTAAAACTAATGTATCTGACTTGCAGGTGAACAACTTAGACCCAGAACTGAAAAACCTGTTTGATCTGTGTGGAATTTCAGAGGCTCAACTAAAAGACAAAGAAACTTCAAAGGTCATATATGATTTCATTGAAAAAACAGGAGGTGTGGAAGCTGTTAAAAATGAACTGCGCAGACAAGGTGGGATTCCTTTTATTTCTACGTAAAAATTAACAGGGCATTTTTTGCCTTAACGATGTTGATGCCTTAACTGTTGATGGTGAGCAGTTTTTGATTCTCTTCTCTGGGCTTCATGTCACTGCAGTTGCCCTGGATCATGTTTCCATACACTATATAAAAATGTTCAGGCATGACCCATGAGAGTACTTGTCCCTTAGGAATAAAGATATTTATGCCAATTAAATAACTTCCAGTAGCACTTAGTCTGGCTGCAAAGCTACGCAGTATGTTTGATAAAGATTTTTTTAGACTGCGTGTGTTAAATATTTATTTGTAATCTCAATCTTATAAAGAATATAAAATGTTGGAAGCCATAATGCTGTTGTCAGCTGTAGTGGTAGTACATGGCTGGCAGGTATGTATGGTGCCCATTTACCCTGGCAGCTCTATGTAGTGAGCCTTCCAACACCTACAGACCTGCAAATTTAATATTATTTTTTAAAGTTAGTTTTTTTCTAATTTGAAATTAAAAATACTAGTTTTAAACATGCTTCTGCTGCAAAAAATTTCTCAAGCTGCTGCCTGCCTAATCTTTAAATGTGACCTCAGCTGATGTATTATCTAGTGGAAGATAGCAAGTCAGTTTAAAATTGCCCTGCCAGTGCCAAACTTCCAAAAATTTACTTAGAGCTCTTCTCAAGAGGAAAATTACGTAAATTGAAATTAATAGCAGTTTGAAAGCAATGAGTAAATTGTTCAGTGACTGAAGAGATACAGAATCGGGGTACAATGACTTGTTAACATTTATTTCTTAGGTCCCCCGCGGTGGAGCGGTATGTACTTGAGCTGGCATCTAAGCATATGCTTCAAAGTATTCATGCTGTTGTGTGATTTTTTTCCTTGATGATATCTTAGTCTGCACCTGTTTGACTGCAATACTAAAAATTATGTTTGAACTTCTTAGTTAAATTGTAAGCAAAACTTCCAGTTACAATTTTTTTGTCTCAGTAAGATATGTCAGCTTCTTTATAGAATCTTAACTCTGTTTAAATGTTTACAGAGTTGTTGCTCCCAGATTGCTAACTGTAAAACTAGATTGAGAAGACTTGCCTTGGAGTCTTATGACTAGTTTAAAATATTTTTAAAATGCCCATTTTTTATTTTGTATGTGTTAACTTCACATTATGGCCACTTGCATGTATGCAATTAAAAGAAAAACCTCATCTAGAACATGAGTGATGATAATCTACCTCTGTGCTTTTTGATAGAGGTAGATAAAATACTCCAGTATTTCAGTGAGTTTATCCACAATTGTGTTACTTGACATACAGGCTTGACTGCTGTTTGAAGTGTTCTTTCTCGACTGAAGCACATTTTTCTGTGTTTATTGCAAGAATTTCTGTGCTTACATATTCACTCTGCGAGGATGCTGACTAGAGAGTTGCAGACAAGCCGTTCTGCTGAGATGGAAATTACTTTCCTGTTTTCCCTGCCCTTTCCCTAGTTTTGGTACTGGTGGTTGTTTTTTTGGTTACAGTACCATCAATAGAAGATTAGACAAACTTTATTGTTAATAGCAGTGTACAGATTAGCGTGCATTTATAAAAAAGAAAAATTATTTTCTTGCTTTACTTGTACCATCTGAGAGGGAAGGGAGAGAGGATGAGTTAATGTGCTCTCTCCCTGCTGCTCCTCCCTCATTTCACTACAGTTGAGTACAGAAGAGCTGAGTGCTGTTTCCACAGATTAGATTTGGCATCTTTCTCTAGATATAATGCGAATAAACCATTTCCCCGCAGGAAAACCTAAACCTTGTGTTCAAAATCTACAGACAGTGCAGACTGGAGCCATGACCACGCTGAGTATCTCCTCAGTATTGCCAAAATCCCGTACGGAGTGCTTGGCGGGTTGTTACGCTTGGTAATGCCGCCCTCCAGTGGCCGGAAAGGGAACTACAGTCATATCAGCCAAAAATGGTGGCAGTTTTTAAAATCGAGAACGTTGGCAGTATGTCTCTTGGAAAATATATGACATTTCAGAGGCAATTCTCTCCGTGTTGTTCTTGTGAAGGGGTAGAAAAAAACCAGCAGCTTGTGGAACTTAAGAACATAATATTTGATTTCAAGAGTAGTATCTTCTCTAAAGATGAGCCGGGAAGGAGCATTTGAGGTACTAGTGACTCCTGCTTCTGCAGAATCCCATTTTTAGGGATGTTCCCTTCTCCATGCCAGTGCAGCCAGCCTGCTTTCTTTGCAAGTAACATGAAGGGGATAGTAGAAGATGTAAAGAAGTATCTTCTTGAGTGTAATACCCTTTTTGTTATAAAGGCATATGAAATCAAACATGAATTTTCCTATTTATGTGACGGCACCTGGATTATTAAGTAGTTATGTGCAGCAACCACACAACCTAAAGTACCATGAACCATTAGATGCTTAATGGAAGAGGAAATGAAACGGTGCTATTTAAAATGCCATTAGCAAAGCAAGTACGTTTCAAGGCCACTTCACAGAGAAATGATCCTGTGTGTTTAGCCCTAAAGTTGTTTCCTTTTGGCCGTCCTTACCATGAAGATATTGTTGGAAGTAATTTTCAGTAAAAGAGACTAAGAGTCAGTTTATGCTGCATTATAATGCATTAGTAGGGGAGTTTCTGTTACTAGAAGATATTGCTTCAAAAAATGTTTCTGCAATTACCTAATAAAATAATGGATAGACTAGAAAGTGGAAAATTCATTTTAAGTCTGTTTTCTGAAAAGTTTTTCTCTTTTGTTCTGTCCTAGGTCAACAAAATTTTACAGGATTCTTCTGAATTTTAATCAGTCTTTCTGTGTATTGCATGTGCTTCGTGCAGTGGGTGACTCTTTTACAGAATATACAACTGACATAGGCTATGTTTAGCTTGGTTTGCCATATAGGCATAGCTTATATTCAGCTGTATCCAGTTTAATCCAGAAGTGGTAAAATTTGCACAGGCACAGAGATCCTTGCAAAAGGCAAGGCACAGCCTGTTTTCTTTTTCTGCTAGTCTCTGAAAGACTTTCAGGTATGGAGTAGCATGTAATTCAAAGTTGTTTTGTTTCATTTCAGCTCCACCTCCGCCACCACCGTGCAGAGGAGGACCCCCTCCACCTCCACCTCCTCCTCCCCATAGCTCGGGCCCTCCTCCTCCCCCTGCTAGGGGCCGAGGGGCACCACCTCCACCTCCTTCAAGAGCTCCCACAGCAGCACCTCCACCCCCACCTCCATCTAGACCTGGTGCAACAGTGCCCCCCCCTCCTCCAAACCGGATGTATCCTCCACCACCACCAGTGCATTCCTCATCTGCACCATCCGGCCCTCCTCCGCCCCCACCACCACCAGCAAGTGGGTCATCTGTTCCTCCACCCCCTCCACCTCCTCCACCCCCTCCTGGTCCTCCTCCACCACCAGGCCTTCCTTCAGAGGTTGATCACCAGCTTCCAGTTCTTGTGGGAAACAAAGCAGCACTCTTGGATCAAATCAGAGAAGGAGCTCAGTTGAAGAAGGTAGAACAGAACAGTCGACCAGTGTCCTGCTCAGGAAGAGATGCACTGCTAGACCAGATACGACAGGGTATACAGTTGAAATCTGTGAGTAAAAGCTCTTTCTTATCCAGGTCCCCTTGAGACTTGCAAATGCAGTGTGAACAGTAAATTGTGGCTCTGCTTTGGGGCCAAGATTGTAAGTTTTAGAGTTCCCGAAGTGATGACTAAACAGTAGTACTGAGAAAATGCAAAAAAACCACATTTGCTACAGATGAGTATTGGTACATGAAATTACCCTTTCAAACTCATTTCTCACTTTTGAGTAAAGCTTTAAGCGTAAATCCTACAATGATGATGCCATAGTATCATGGCTGTACAGAACTTCTGCAAGAATTATGAAAGATTACTGCTCTCCTGAGTATTCAGTAAAATAATCTAAACTGCAGGGGATGAGTTTAGGAGTAATGACAGCGGAAGGCAAACACTACATTTATTAGTTTTATTTTTGTCTTAAAACAGACCTGTGTTCTGCAACTGTTGAGGCTTGTAAGAAGGTGGCTGCCTGTGTCTGGACAAGTGCTGCCCATGAGAGAAGCTGTAGCTGTCCCTGCTGCAGTACAGGCTGTTACTGTTTCTTATTGATGCCACTGATTATCTTAAAATTAATTTCTTAGAAATAATTTTGCCTGTTGGTTCTTATTTTTTGCCACTCCTCTGCACTTGAGGCTTCTGCTGTAAAAAGTGTAAGGGTGTGTTCATATTTATTTGCCATTAGAGGTATGCGTTCTCAAAGTTAATTACTTCAGAAAGGATTATCAGCCCAAAGCAGTCTCAGTTTACAAACCCAAACAATGAAAAATGTTTTGTGGTATATACCAAAGACAAAATAAATAGTGGTTATGCAGCCACACAAGTCATGCCTGTACAATCATATTAAGAAGGTTTCCTTTAGATGAATGCTCATTTCATCAGAGCTGAAATATTTAACCTTGGGTATGGCTAACTGCAGGTCTGTTATACGGTAAAAAAGTTAACTTTATTAATAAAGATTTTGCAGTTTGAGCTAAAGGAACACACTTTCTTCTGGTGGAAAATAAACTCATTAATCTTAAAGGAAGTTTGTCTCAAAATGCAGAGGTTCTGTTTAGCTAACTGCATCTTTCTATTGTAACCTTTTTTCCAAGGTATCTGATGGTCAGGAGAGTGCGCCACCTACACCTGCGCCCACCTCAGGAATTGTGGGTGCGTTAATGGAAGTTATGCAGAAAAGGAGCAAAGCCATTCATTCTTCAGGTGCGTCTTACGGAATTTTTGTGACCTCCCGGTGTCGGGTTTTCAAGAATTAACACTTCTATTTATCGAAAAGTACTCCTGGAGAAAAGCATGGATTCCAGCATATAGTGCAGACCAGGATGCTCTCAGCAGCGCCCTGGTGATGGGCTGAATGGGTCCTTCATGCTGCTTTGAATTACTGGGGTGTAGCAATTCGTGGTAATCCTCAATTAAGTTACTAAGCAAGGTTAATATCCTTATAAAGACTTTCTTGTTGCAACTGACTCATTTTTATTTACTAGCTGTCTGATGAAATAAGTTGTCAAAATATTTTGGAAGAAAGTTTTTCATGCTTTCTGTTTGTTGATGCTAAATCTCTTGCCAGTATTCAGCTCCTGAGCTGTGGCTCCCAGTGGGCTTTGGCTGCCACCTCCTGGATAAGGAGCAGATATCCAGTGTTACTTGACTAGGCCTCTACCAGGATTGAATCAACTTTCCATGCTTAAGTGCTGGGAAAAATCAGGGCTGCAAGAGGATTTGCATTTCTCAAATACCAGCCTGTAATAAATGTGGTTCAGTAGCTGCAATGCAGCTGTTTGAGTACATCTGTTCTGTTTAGGCTTTGATGCATTTTTTTTCTAGAGCTTGCCTTGGTATCAGAACTGGGTATGCAGTCTGCAGAGCATTTGACCAAGTGCAGTATGGTTTGTTGATATGCTGTGCTATGTAGTAATTGCCAGTTTTGGTACTTAACATAAATTAAATACCTGAAGGGAGCTAAATGCAGTGTTTTCCTATGGGAAGGAAAGGCTCTTGTCCAACAAATAAGTAGTCTAATTTTAACAGGCTACTTTTTTTTAAAGTATTTTGCACATAAAAAAGTAGAAGGCTGAATAAAGTCAGCAACAAGCATTGACTTTGAAGTTGATGTTCATTACACAGCTTTGAATATTCCAGTATCCACAATGGTCTTTAGCACACCAGACCTTTTTTGGGGGCGCTGTTTTTTATCTGTTTGTAAAGTAAACGAATTCCATTATGTAGTAAATCTGGGAAAGCAGTTCTTACATTCTAGAAATAATTGTGTTCCTGAAGTTTTAAATCCAGTCTGGAACAAGCTGGTAACTCTCACATTCTCTAAGAAAGAGTAGTAAGTAGTAACTGTTAAACAAGAGCTTCTGATTCTTTTTCTCCTAGAACAAAACACGTTTTTCCTACGTGAGAAAAAGAGTGAGAAAAGAAACAAAATAGATTTAACTTATAGCAAGTAACTGTCTAAACTGGATGTCATGTCTAGCAATCTTAAAATAGAGTATTACTAAATGTATTGTCATGACAACCTTGAACTGATTGTTCTCTTTTCAAAAAACTGACAGAAATCAGTAACACTTTTATCATGTTAATTCTGTGCATGCAAGTGACTTGCTTTTCTTGTCTTACAGATGAAGATGAGGATGAAGATGATGAAGAAGACTTTGAGGATGATGACGAATGGGATGATTGATCATATATTATTATATATATATTTTTTAAGGTGAATGATATACTAAACACTGCTTTCTGTCTATGGATTCTGTAAAATTATCATGTAAATGTTCTACCAATTTGCTGTATATTTTTGTTGCCTTTTGCTTTTTTATTAATCTGTGCAATACCTCATTTAATCTGTAAAGGTTTGTCATAATCCTCTACAAAGCTACTCCCTGTTAATGTGTGCAAGTTTACACCTGGATGATCATGTACATGTGAATACTTTCCATTCCATCAATAAGGGAGTTTAAATGTAATATGTGAGACTGACAAAAACCTTAATGTAATTTAGTTATAATGCAAGAAGGAAAACACTATTTTCATACCCTACTTTTTCTGTATCTAAATTTTCTTATTAAAGCCTAGTATAGCACTATGTTCTTTAAGTGATGCAGCTCTTAGTTTATTTAGCCCCTTGATTTCAAATGCAATGCTATATGAATGTTGAGGCTGGTTTATACTATTGCATGGTTTCAAATACATCAAAACAGTATTGCAGTTCAAATCTTAGCAGTATGCTTTACATAACACAAAAGCACTACAGAAATGCACAGCTAGTTGTGAAAATTACCTTGCCCTAACTATAGTACTGACTGCCATTGAATGGCATTAGTAATTAAATTCTTCAATTGGAGACCTCTATCTGAAGTTAAACAGGGTGGCTCTATATTGTCTGAGTTGTGAAGGCAACTTCGATGCAGACAAGTTCAACTTTTGGTTGGTTTGTTTGGGTTTGGGGTTTTGGGGAGGGTTTCTGGGGGATTTTTTTGGTGGTTGGGTTTTGTTGGTTGGTTTTTTGGTTGGGGTTTTTGTTTTTGGTTTTTTTTTTTCTTCCCTGCTCTTACTTTCAGAATGAAGATGCCTAAATTACTGGGGGCTGTACTGGGGGCTGGCAATCGCTACAGCTTGATTTATTTTTAAAACCAATTTTTTGTGGTTTTTAGGCTGAAGGGCTACATTTAAGGCTTGCTTCAATAGCATTTAATTACTTTTTAAATTTTGTAGGACATTGGTGTACTAATAAACACAAGTGGTATTACTTTGCAGTCTTTGCTTTATGGTACACAGCAGATGCTGAAACATCAATCCTTCATCCTTTAGGTTGGAAAGTCATTAACTCAGAATGACACTTGGATAAGTACTGAATTTTATGGCAGGATTTTGTCTTCATATGTTGGCTTTAAGACTGAGGGTTGTGATGAAGATCAAGAACCTGATTCACAAGAATAGTATTTGAATAAGTGGATAGAAAATGGGATTTTCATTTCACAGCTTGCACATTTTTATAAGTTGTACTTTGTAGTGCAGTAAACATTGGCATATCTGCCTATTATGAGAAACTAATCTATGCTACGTGGGTATTTAATATCTGCAGCATTAATTACTGTACTTACTGTAATTTTCAGGTAGAAAATCATTTTAAAAACCACATTATCTGACACAGAATGTTTAGTTAAATCAGTTACCTTTGGAGTGTAGTTAATACATAGTGTCCTGGGTCTTTGACTGTAGTCAGGGTATCAAACGAAATTTAAGTTATCGAAATTGTATTGACTGAAACCCAGTGTTGACCTGATCTTGACAGGCTGGACCTGCATGATACGGCTTGGATTTCTAACCCAGTTATAACCTAGTCTTTAGCAAATTAATTTAGTCGTATGAGAAGAAAAGAAAGTTACTGAAAAGTAGTGAGAGAGGTAAGGTTGTAGTTAAATTATTCAGAGGATGCTAACTTCTTTCCAAGAGTAATTTAAGCACATAACTTGAGAAAAAAAAATTGCCAAGTGGTCTCACTTTCTTGCAGTAACTTTCGCATTGGCCTCTGCTGCTGGAAACACTTCCTGCTAGCTTTGCTGCTGTCATGGCTTGAGCTTTGGATCAAGTGCAAGTGCAGCCTGGTGTAGCTAATGGCAGTGGAGTTAACAACTTGTGTATAAGGAAAATATTTGTATGGCTTTCATATAACTTCTGGCACTACTCACTTATTTTTATTGCATATAGGGAATTTTAAAATTAAGCAGATGAGGCCTAGAGGTTTTCCTAACATGCTACTTACTAGATATGTTTAGCTGTTATGTTCCCAGAATTGGAATTTCTGTAATATAGTTAATAATTAAGCATCACAGTTTATTAATCAAATTTCTGTTCTGGATTTTGGGAGCTCTGAAGTTACATTATTGAATAAAACTTTGATTTGTAGATACTGGCCAAAGAAAGTTTTTGGGTTTTCTATTTCTTTATACAAAAAGTACACTCACACCTGTGGTGTCCAGGTTAATATTTACTTTAAAGTAGTGTTTGTTCATGATAGATGTCAGGCATACCGACTGCGATGGCAGTTAAGTTAGTCATAGCTGCATGCTTCAGCACTCTGCCACTTGCACTCCGAGCAGAAGATAGCATTTCATGATACTGGTGCATTGTTGCTAAACATTGTAATGAAGGCCTCTTATATATTCTGGTTAATTGACTGTCCAGATAGCCTTAGCAATTAACAAACTAGCATGAGGCTTTTGTATCTCAACACTCTATGTGCATAGACAATATCAGCTAGCCACTTGTACGTATGAAATTCGTAAGAACTTCTCAATCATTCAGTTTTCCATTTATCGAACTGAAATTTTTAGTATGTGAATTTTTGAAATGTACAGTGAATAGGATGTTGCACTGGTGGCAATTCATCATGAAGCATAATAAAATTAATTTGACCCAACTAGTGTAAAACTGTGTGGTTTTTAAGTGCTGATTGTGGCACAGGTTTTTAAATAGATCTGTAGATTGATGACACACTTTAAAAGTAACTTTGGTCACCTGGTCAAATTCACAAAGCAGTAAATAGCCACGGTCAAATCGCAGTAGTTTCATGTCTCTGGAAAGTTGGATTGTGCTGTTGAGTAAACACAATGAGTAAGAATGTGACACCCCATCCTCCTGGCAGATCTCACCACTGCTAAGCAGCTTCCTTGGAAACAGCTACTGCTGCAGGCAAGTGTAATAAGCCAGCAACATTTCAAGGTCAAACAAACATGGTATCCTTAATAAACATTCTAGAAGAAGTACTAAATAGTTAACTCTTGTCAATGAGTGCTCTAACTTAACCTGAGTTTGAGTTCAGGACACTTCAGAAGTTTGCTTCTGTCTTCTAAAGCATCTGAAGAGTCCAGCATTTCAAACTGTTACCTGGCATACGCTTTGTTTTGAAGTTTAGTGCTTATCTGATTTCTAGGCCTTAAGTATGAGGCAAAGTTGAATTGTTAATTGCAGGATGAGCTGAGGTATATAATCATTTCCTTTCCACTTCATAAGCAGAAGGTTAAAATATGCTTTTGAAAGGAGGCTTTTCTTTTCTTTTTTTTCTTTTTTCTTTTCTTTTTTCTTTTCTTTTTCTTTTCTTTTCTTCTCTTTTCTTTTCTTTTTTTCTTTTCTTTTCTTTTTTCTTTTCTTTTCTTTTCCAGTGGTTACTTTTGCAAGTAAGATTCTTGTAAAGAGGAAAAAGGAGGAAAGACCCTATTGCTTTTAAGACTGTTAGCAGTCCCACTGCAACAGCCTTTATCTAATCATTAGAGGAATTCTTGGTCTAATTAAAGTTCCTGAAGCTTAAGTACAGTGATAAGCAGCTTTATTTATAGAAAAGTGAAAATGGTTTAGGGAAGCTTAAAAGATAGCCTTTGTCTCTCAAAGGACCAGTGTTACCCTCTAGCACTGCAGTAAGGACTCCTGTTGCTATGTATTTGTTTACTGCCTGGAGTTTCCTTGTGAGTGAGAAGATGGAAAGGATGGGGTAGTAAGAACTAGAATGTGAGCTGGGAGGTTTAATATCCATGTTTTAACTATCTTGTCAGTGACTCTAGCCTGACACTTCTAAGACAGTCTTTGAAAGTTTGAGGATGTTTGCCCAGCTGTGAAGGAGCCTTTTTGGTTTGTTTTTTTTTTTAATTGCCAATCTGCTATGGCATGTCTGCTATACTGTGCTTGAAAAAAAAAAGCATTGGTTGTTTGAAATCACAGGTTTGAAAACAATTAAGATACATGTTGAGAAGTAGAATCATTGTCCAAATATAATTAGTGGGATGTTTTTCTGACTAATTTTATTTTATGCTGAATTTTACAGTATTTGCAGGTTTAACCTGCTGTAATGAGTTAGACTAGTAATCTGTCAGTTACTCAAATTTTTCTCTGATATAGTTTTAGGTAATAACTGCAGGATTTACCCATCTATAAACAGTGCCTCAAATTAGGAAGCTTGATATGTTACATTTATTGTGGGGTTTTTTAAATCTATTAGTATCAACAAATATAATTAAAGGCCTTTTTTCTTGTGCTCTAAAGGGTTTTTGGAGTCTCTCTGGAATGAAATTCTTGAGCCATTACTTCATGTGTGTGCTTTTTCCTCCCTGAAGCTTAATCATCTTGAGTTTCGTTACTTGAGCAGTATGAATTCTAAATTTATTACTGAAGGACTAGATGGGGGAGTGCAAGTTTTGCTTAAAAAACAGCCATTACCAGCATTATATTTTTATATGTAACAGTTGGGAAACACAATGAAATCTGGTGTTTAAAGCTTAAGAAATAGGATAATGGTTGTATCGTATATCAGACACAAAGTACTTGCTTAATTGACATTGGCAGGCACACAATTGGGAACTGGCTCTTCTGGATGTTGATGCCAAAAACCAGGGAACTGCTGGAGCATCTGAGCTGGATTTGGAGCACTTTGTTGGTAGATGGGTCTTTCCCAGATGGTCAGGATACAAGGAACAGGGACTGACAAACTGTTGAGAAGCTTGCACATTTTCTTTTCTCTTTCTTTTCTAGATAATACTACAAGATTTTTATGGTTTGAATAGTCCTTGGGACCAAAATAGTGCTTATTTAATAATCAAGAGAAGAAATAATCTTCAGAATACAGTCTTTCTGAGTTACGGCAGTCCAACTGTCAGCAGAGAATCTGGCTTTATTTTTAAATTCAAAAATGAAATGGAAAAAGCAGTCCACACCCTGTTAACATAAAACATGTTTTCTGTGGTTCATCTCCTGAGGGTAATGTGTATGAATGTGAAAGGCCCATGGTTAAAGCAGAAATCTGCTAGTTAGTAGTCTTTTTCACCTGTAGTAGCTTCTAGTATCTAATCCCTAGAGAATATGTTACTGAGGCTCACCTGCTGTCTCCGAGACAGGTAAGAAGTGTATTGCTTTTGGGGAGCAAACCGCTCTGCTGTCAGTTGTGTTCACAGTGCTCAGGCCTGCAGCTGGTAGAAGAAAAAGAGTATGAAATAATTTTGTAATGTTAAAGGATCCCTTTTGTGCTGCAGTATCTTGTATGCTTGCCTGACAGGAGCTGGGATACTCTTCTGACTCATACTACAATAACGTCCTGCCTAGACAACTGAGATGTTAGCCAGTCTCAGCCCTTACTACTTGGCCATTCTAGTCCTCACTAACAATGCCCCTAAACCTCTTGGTAGAAATACAGTTAGCACAAATACCTTCAGCAGCTTACAGCACACAGCTGTTTTTTAACACATCAGCTATTTCAAGAGAACACAAGTTGTCCTGATGTGGATTCCTCTTTGGGAAAAAAGTGGTCTTGCCTATGTACCAAGGTGAAGAACAACAGAGATCCTAAATGACCAGTTGAGAAAAGGTCGTGCTGGTTGCTCTCATGAGCCCTGTGGGAGGTGGGTGGCTGGTTAAAGGATAGGTGTAATCCAAGAAGCATTCTTCAAGGAATCAACCCAACACAGATCAGTGCTGGCACAGAAAACAACAAAAATACTGTAGTCTTTCTTTGGTACTGGGCATGTTGCCTGGTTCATTGTGTGTGCTCACTCTCCTGGCTACGAACCTCAGGAAACCATGCAAAGCCTGGGCAGCAGCCACTCAGGCTGATCATCATCATTCCAACATTGTATGTATAGGATAGGCGTCCTCAGTCAAGCTGCCTGTCCAGTCTAGAGATGATGCCTGGATTGGGAATGACTCAGAGCAGATTCCTTGTACTTTGTGCCCTGGATTATAGGTTTTGCAGGAGTTACCTTCAGCTGCACTGCAGTGGGGAGGATTTGGTGAGACCTGTGTATTCTGACAAGCAGAAGTGAATTGTCACAGTGTTACTTGTAGGCACAAGGTATCTTTGTTTTCTGAAAGGCTGTAATTTCAGCCTCCTGATGGAAATCAAATACTGTGGTAGATCAAGTTGTTAGTTGCATTCCTTGTGTTTTCAGTCAGAACAGCCTTTCTGTTTGTCCTAAAATCCTCCAGAAGAGTGATGCAATATGAAATCATTACAGATCTTCATCGCTCCTGACTTTACACCAAAACTAGATTATATGCTTCCTTCTGTTCTTCCCCAAGCCATTTTCAGCACTAAGGCTCTTAACCTTCGGTCCATTCTTCAAATATTCCTCCTCTGCCTCGGTAGAACCTAGTGCCTTCTGAAAGACAGTGAAGAGTCAAGCTGTCTGTACATTTGCTGTTGTGTCCATTCTTTGCCATAAAACAAATTCATGTTGTTAGCAGGAGTACAGAGCCCTGAATGAAACAGCTGCTGTGTGTGACTGAAGCATCTCGTCTAACCTCAAGCAGCACAAAGTGGAATCCTGCATTTGTCCAATTCAGTCACTCTTCTGACCCTTATTCTTCTCCACTTGCTGTAATGAGCATGTAGACAATGAGCAGGTGCCATCTTGCACTTCAGACACTTTAGATGCAGGTGTTTTAACAGAAACCAAATCTGTCTTGCCCTGTGCCTCTGTTGCTCACTTGTGTAATGGTGCTAATAGCACAATGCATATAAGTGCATCTAGTCCAGACATGTACTGCAGTCCAGACATGTGACACTTAAAATACTTTTAAATGCCATTTTCCTTATTCAAATTTAGGTATCTCAGTTCTCAGAACAAAAACATTAGGTAAGACTTCTTTATTTCTACAAGGTCTGGTTTTCAGAATCAGCAGCCATTTTTAAGCTCTCAAGAAGAAAATCAAAACAACACAAATCATGTCTAGAGCAGAGTTAATCTAAGCAGTTTGATTACTTGTGTGTGCAACTATTGGGTCATGCTCTAGTGTTGCATTAAAACTGATTTTTGATTTAATATTTTGGAAACCAGCCACAGTGTGCAGTTCCCCATGGATTTAGATTTAGTAAACTAAAAATGTTTCAATACACTATGTGAAAGACATGAGTTTTGGGACCTACAGAGTAGTTGCTAATCCCCTGGTTTACAAGCCAGGTTTGCAGCACAGCTCCCATCAGGAGCACTTCACTATGAGTGACGCTGTCAGAAGCTTAACTGATCCCGAACAGGGAGTCCTGCCGCAGTGTGTGGGCAGCCCTATCGTATGGCCGCGCCTGGGGCTGCACCAGGCTGCCTCCCTGGCTGCCCACCGACCTCCCTGAACATGTGAAAAGCGTTTGTTTCATGGGCGTGACTCATTTAAAATCGCCAGAATCGTCGCTTCTCTGACTCCCTATAGGTCTGCAAGGTCGAAGGTGCAGCAGTGCTGCTGCCATGCTTTCAGAAAGTGCAGGGGCCTTGGCAGATTTGAGCTACAGGAGGCATTCTGTTTATGGCTTGGATTTACTGCAGCTCTGTGTGTGCTGGCTCCTGCTGGTTTCGTCTTACTGCCTCATCTGTCTCTATCATCTCAGTTTGAAAGGGGCCATCCTGTTTTCATCAGGGTGCACGTTAGAGCTCTGACTTTGTTAGAGGAAAGGCAGCCAGTATCTTTGAAGCGTGTGATAATATTTTTGCTGCTGGATGATAGTCACACTATATTCCCCAGCCTCTTGGATCATCATGGAACATTAGGAGAAATTGTGACATGATGTGGCTGAAGTCAGATTGATTTACTTTCCTCTATTAAATTTCTTCTTTTACAATTTGCACTTGATAATTACGACCATAAGGTAAAAATGTGTCAGCTATTGCATCTGAACAACATGATCCACGCTTACTTAAAAAAACTTCTGGAGTTGCCATACATTTTAAGATTTCAGCTAAGATTTTATTAATCTTTCTGCATCATTTTCACTGGACAGCTTCACTGTCGACTTGGAGAAAGAGAAGGCTTCCAAGAAACACAAGGGCAAGCACTGCTCTTTAAATCTGACCTCCTGCTTTATTACTATGAAGACAGTGGGGTGCTTATTTAGCAGCATCTATTTTGTTGCATTAAAGAAGGAAAAGAAACCAACAAAACCTTTGTCCTTTGTGTTGCTACTTCGAGTGAAACTGGCAAAATGTTTCTGCCCTACACAATTTCTTAAGGTCTTGCTGAGCAGAACTTCATAGAGGTACTAACACCCAATTTTTTCACTTACTTTAAATCTTGGTTGTTCTCTGCATGCATGTGCATGCTGGTGGGATGTTCCAGAAACAGACAGGATGGGAGCTCTGCAGCAGCAAATGCAGTGGTACAGTTGTTACTTCCCTAGCAATAGTCTCAGTCCCAGAGAAGAATATGTGTTTAATTGGTGTGATACTTCAACCACAGGAGTAGAGTTATTGGTCTGCAGAGAGTGAGTCCCTGTAGGATTAGTCTTCATAATGAGCACTGAGCAGCTGTCATGGGCCATGGTTACCTGCTGGGGACTCGTGCTATGAGGCTGTCTCTGCAGGTCATCACTGTTTCTCCTCTGAAGTGTATGTTAGCAAAGAGAAGCTGATACACAACAGACAAGCTTTACACTGCAGATGGGAGCATCTGAAGCAATCTGCACAGTATGCACAAAGCCCCCTTCTCTCTCCTGTGGCACGCAAGGGTTTGGCAGCATTCACAGGGTGAAACAAAGACTGGAGTTACAGAGTTCAGAAGGGATGTGCTAGGCTGTCTGAAGCAGTGCCCCATCACACAGAAGGGTATCAGTCTGTATGAGGTTATATCAAGAGTTCCACAAGTTCTTTCTACACTTTTGGTGGCTCTTGCAAACTGGCAAAACAAAACATTTGGCGTTAGTAACAGGGGTCATTGCTGGGCTGACCAGAGACTGGAGCTATCTATATAAAGGACATACCTCTGTGGTACTGGAGAAGGCATTTTCAAAAAAAGCCTGATTCTGCATGCTGCACTGTATTCATAAAATTCTTCTGATAGAGAATTTTTATTACCAGAACAAACCTATTTTGTCCTCCAAGATACAATTATGTATTTTTTATGTGGTGCAGGTGATTATGTAACTGCTTTCCAATAAAATCTATAAAAAATAATTTTAGACTACAGAACAGAAGCAAATCTATATTTAAAAAGCTTTGTGAACTTTTTGCTTTTGAGAAATTAATGCTGAAGAACATTTATTTAGATTCATAGTGGAAGTTTCAGTTTTATCTTTATATACCAAGGAAACCTCTCATTTATGTTTATCACATACCCAGCTGTTGTTCCAAACACAGGCTTGTTATCAGGTGTGCAGTGCTAATTCACACTGAGATGAGGTATTTCTACTTTTTATTCTAGTTTGTGCAAAGTAGGGAGCTGGGAGGTAACTCACAAAAGGCTGGCTCCTCAATCATCAAAACTTTATGCTATTTATACATTTTAAAAAAGGCATCAGCATTCATTGGTTACAGAGTACATAAGTTTTTCATTAATTAGTACTGAACCTCCTATTTCCTAATTATATCTCTCACTTGTCACGCTAATTGTTCTGCATGCACAGTTCTTCCCTCCATTTGAGTTGGGTTCATTTTGAGTAGGTGGTGAATGGGTTGGTGGTCAAGACCTCCCACTGCTAGAATTACCTTTCCCCCAGTTACTGCTCAGTTCTGCTGACTTCACTCCTGGTGGCTCTTGTCCAAACAGCCCATTCAGCTTGGGATTGTCTTCCCTTTCCCTTAAAAGATTAGCCAAGCACACAATGTTCACAATGCAATTGCTTTATCATAACTGTCCAACTCTAGCTACTGATTAACAACAACAAAAAAATTCAGTTTGATTCAAATTTTGAGAGGCTCAAATCTTGACAGGCTTGATATCACAACCACAAGGAGACGACCCTTTACCTGAAACACACGAGGGATGTCAATTGAGGGATTGTGTGATATCTACTAGGAGAGAATATTCTTCATCAGTAGTGAGATGTGAGATGAAAAGATGTCTTATTCTTTGTTTTGGTTCAGAGCCAGTGGGAAGGAAAAAACATCTTGATGAAGCTTTGATTCAGACTGTCTTCATGGGTTAGGCTTGGCTTTTCCTTACCTCATGTACCTACATCTCCCATTACCCGAGCAATGCCAGATGAGGATTAAAGAGGGGGAAAAAAGGTTGCAGGGTGTCTTTTGGCATAAAAATGTGGACTTCAGCAGACAGACATGTGAGGAAAGGATTGACACTGATGAGAGCCCCTAAGCCCAAGCCGATACCACTTGAATCACGCTGATTACATCTCTGAGAGAGTTATTAAACAGACAAATGTCCCAAAGCAAACATGGAAAAAATCAAGCCTCTTCTATGCAAAACACTGCAATGAAGGGAAGGGGCAGCAGGAGAAAATGGAAGGGATGGAGCATGCTTCCTCCATAATTTTGAAAGTAGTAACTGGAGGAATGGCAAGAGATATGGAAAGAAAAAAGAAAAACTGACCATAGTCAAGCTTTTCTTGGTGCTGTGCAGCATGAAGGCCAAGCTGGTGAGAAAGCCCTTCCAGTGAGAAGTCAGGTCACTGGCAGGATGGTGCTCACCTCTGCCCTTCAGCAAGGTGATCCTTCACACACGACTTGGGGGAAAGGCAAATAAAATCAGAGTCATAGAGCCTGAGTTGGAAGGGACCCTAAGCATCATTTAGTTCCAACCCCCCCGCCATGGACAGGGACACCTCCCACTGGATCAGGTTTCTCAGAGCTCTATCCAACCTGGCTTTAAACACTTCTAGGGATGGGGCATCCACAAATTCTCTGAGCAGCCTGTTCATGTTTCACCATCCTCACAGGAAAGAATCTCTTCCTAATATCTAATCTAAACCTGCTCTCTTTCAGTTTGAAGCCATTCCCCTTGTCCTGTCACTACCTGATCTACAGAAGTCCCCTCCAACCTTTTTGTAGGCTCCCTTCAGTAGTGAAAAGCTGCAATTAGGTCACCCCAAAGCTGCCTTTTTTCCAGGCTGCACAGTCCCATTTCTCTTAGCCTTTTCATGTAGGAAAGGTGCTACTTCCCTCTAATCAACTTGGTAGCCTCCTCCGGACTCACTTCAAGGTAGATGTCCTCACTGTGCTGGGGTGTAGCATCCTTTCTTCCTCATACATTGAATGCAGCCTTCCTCTCTGCAGCACAGTGTGGGCCCCGCTCAAGAGCAGCTGTACAGATACCGTGAAGGAAATTCTGCCAGCACTGGTTAACTCAGGGTTTTCATTTTGAAGAATTATAATATATCTGGTGTAAGAGGCAGGAGATCAGAGTAGAGCTAGAGCTTCAACAGAATTTCCAGACTAAATCCCTAATTTCACTTAGAAGCTAACTGTAATTATGCAACTCCTGATCTGCCTTCGGGCCATCCCCAGCTGGTTTCAACTAAACCAGATGTTCTGCTTTTAAACTATGATATTCTGTGTCAGAAATAGCTACTCAAGCCCACTGCTTGCTTTTAAATGGCAGGAAGGGCCCTGGAAACCTCCCATGACCTCAGGACCAGCAGGCAGCATCTTTTGCTGACTAATACTAGAACAAGGTGGACACATTTGAATCTTCTTTTCACAGATCATTGCAGCTCCCCCAGCCCAGCAAGAGGACTGAACAGTCCTGCAGAAGTTTTCCACCTCATGGCTTGTTGAAGAACTGAGCAGTTTCACCATTTGTTCCAGAAGTAATGAACTCTCCAGACTTGTTAATTTAAAAGCAAATGAGAGAGAGACCCTGAGTCTGCCCAAGAGATACATTAACCTTGAATTTCAAAGAAGAAAATATCCTATAAACAAAGCTATAGTCAATTTGAAAATCTTTTGAGACTACTGCTTGATTTGGAGGGGGGTTAAATATTTATCATCTTGGAAATAAGCTGATTTGGAAAGCAGGTGTTTAAACATTCATTGGAATATGACAGAGTGAAGTTCAGGTCTTTGCTTTGAGACATCTCAGTCATGTGAGTCCCACCACAACAGCAGCACTGGAGACCCAGAAATTCCACCCAGGAAGTGATGGATTGACCCATCACTGATGAAAGAACCTCTGCATCTATGACTCCATTGCCCCTTTATCCCAGGTGGCACCACTAGTGTCAGTACAACGATGAGACAGTATCAGAGAACCAACAGGCAGAGCAAGAGATGGGAGAGCAGTCTTGGGTAATGCACATCCCCAAATGTGATAAGGACCCCACATTTCACCGTGTCTCCTCCGGTGGGGAATAAAGGTGAGAAGCAACACACCGCAGCAGGGATAGTTGGCTGCTTCAGAATCAGTCTGTAGGTGGGATCACAGCTGTCTGACATGGGCAAGGAGCTGAGGGCCCTGAGGGTGGCTGTCTGAGGACCTAGTGCCCTCTGCATTGAACAGGTCTGCTCACCCGGCACTTAACTAAGCATTAGACTGAGACACAGCAAGTTGTTGTACTGACGTGCTATACAGTCACTCACAGATAAGGCCATTCACTGCCACTCTGAGGTAGTCAAATGATAGCCATCCAGTGTGAATGGTCCTCCATGCCCAGCGTGGTTGATATTAATGACTTTACTTCTCACCTAAGAAGATGACAAAGTACTAAATAAGGCTTTCAAATGGATAGGAGCTCCATCTACTGTGTATTTTTAAGGGACGGTTTAATTATGTTTGATGCTTCCCTGGAGCAAAGGCCAGTCTGGAGTTTTTATGCTCTACAGACAGGAAGCTGACAAAATGTGCTCAGTGTCCTTGAGGTAACACCATGTCTTGTAACAGGGAGCTGTCAGAGCAGGATTAGGGCTCAGCATTGTCTGACACCCAGCTGTGAGCTCAGCTCTCCATGTGACCTGTGGGATTCTTTGCAGTGGGAATTTGAGAGTGGGAGCCAGTGGTGGGGTTATTCAGGCTGCTCAGCTGTGCTGGGCTATCAACTATCAACATCTGTGGCTCCTTTGTCACAAAGACCTAGAATACTGATCCAGAAAAATTTAATCCAAGCTAAATCCTTGCTGCCCAATACTGTCCTCCCTCTGTTTCTAGCTAGAGGTTCTCAGCATCTCCTTTGCACCAGCCACACAGCTCTGAAACTGCAATGAGAGGACTAGGGAAACAAACTGGAACAGTCTTCCTTTTTGTTGTGATTTATTACTGCAGTGCATGTCCAGAGCTGCAAAATTGTCTGTGAGCTGTACCAGCTGGTGTCACACCTAAAATCCAACTACTAGGATGTTTGGAGTGATTGGATCTCAAACTGATTTCAGTCACTTTAAACTATAGCAGAGACTGAAAAGTTTAGCTCGTGAGTGGCTAGACAGAAGATAATCCTGGCATGGGATGACATAAATCTTGTAACAAGGGCTTGTAACACACCCAAACCCATGCTACACTGGGATGAAAGTTTGTGTCACAAACTGCGCAGTCACAACAAACCTTTTGGAATGGTGCTGGTGCCTGTCTCACCACTCACAATATGGGCAGAGTTTGCCTGTGCCTGCCCACCCTCTGCAGCTGAGACTAACATGCCATGGTCAGGGCCCACTTGGTGAAGAGGAAAACAAAGAGCTGGAATTTGGCAGAAGTGATCAAGAGCACATGAAACCCGAGCGCTGTTGCCCTCCAACTTGTTTGTGAAACACAGCAACACGTGCATGTGTCACAGATTTAGAGAGCAGTAAGCTGAGACCCAGCGACAGGGCTGACCCCACACTGTGTACACATAAACACTTCCTTCAGGTGCCTGCAAAATTCACTGCTTTAACTGTAGCTCATTGACAGCCCTCAAGAACACTCATGAGTATGATAATTAAAAAATACAGCTATAGCTCCAAATGTTTCTTGGAAAAAAAACCTGGAAAGAAAAGCCCCAGAAATATTTAGTCCCTCACGGGTGGGCTGACCTAATGCTCTGAGCAGAAGGGCATAATGGGGTGCAGAAGGAATTAATTTCTTACATATAGAATTGAAACTTCAAGTACATCCCACACAAGAAAAATCGTCTCATGCGTAGAGGCTGTACCTGGTTAGTTTGGTGAAATGTCTTCTAGGCCACTCCTGGGAATCATCCCAAATTTATCCTCCTCAGAGTTCATAAGCATTTCTGACTGTCAGTTCCTTATACACTTGTTTCTTAGGTGAGGAAATGGCAGAAATGGCATGTTTTCCTTTCCACAGGCATTCTTTCACAGCCAGGTCAGCTGTGAGACTCCTGTCCTCATGGCTTGCCTCATCTGCATTTACAAAATTTCCTGCATTGGATCATGGGCTGTGCTTCTCTCACCATTTAGAAATGCACTGACAATGATCATAGTCACTTATATTCCACCAGTCAAAGCATTCTGTTAGCAAAAATAAAAATAAAATAAATATAGTAATAATGAATCCAATGGTATTTTATGCCTGAGGATCCTGGAGCACACTTCAGTCTATGTGAACATAACCTTGCAGTACTGTGAGATGGATCAGTACTGATGTCTCCAAGGCAAAGTAGAGGCACAACAAATTAAAAAATATACCCCAGAGTACACAAACAGCCCAGGACATAACCCTCAGTCTTGGCTTTGAAACACATGTTTGGGCTCTTACCAGACACTCAGTAAGAATTTTTACTGTGACTCTATTTTAATGAAAGAAAAACTTCTTTTCCTGTGTTATAGTTCTGTAGAAAATAACTCAAATTTTTTTGCCATTAAAAAGGCTTTATAAAATTCGTATTAATTTGAAGCTGAAAGTAGTCAAAGGTTATAGACAGAAATAAATACATCTGGCAGATAGACTGTTTCCTTGCTTTCCACAGTGACAGAATTTTTTCATATCTCCATTTTTCTTTTGGACTGATCCATCCTTTTCACACAGAACAGTTACATCTGGGTCTGATAGTGCCCCAGCTACCCTGCAGCCTGTGCATGACAGTTGCCCTATTTTTCCACTACCTCCACAGAAAGAAAGCCCTCAGCTGCTGTGCTCTCACTGCAGTTCTCTCCTTCGCCTTCCAGTTTCACCACAAGGTTGCATCCACCCAGCAGACCCAAAACCACCACGGACCTTCAGCCCATGCTGCCCTTGCAGGACAGCCCTGGAAAGTCAGGGAGCAGCGTGGAGCTGGGGGAAATGGTCAGTCCATGCTGGGAGCTGCCCCATCCCTACCAGTCACCCCCTTGCTTTGTCCAGCTTCACACCTTCACTTTGCCCACCCAAGCTGTGACAGCACCCCTTGACTCTACTCTCCTCCTTTCTGGCTTCAGGTCTTGGCAGCTCAGGGTGAGACTGAGGACTAGGAAGCTCAAATCCCACCCAAGAGGTAGGATATTGAGATGTTTTCCCTTGATAATGGTATTTTCTGAGTTAACAGCTTTTAAACATGAGTCCTCTGTACTACCTGGAGCAAGAGAACTGTCAGATAAAATAAAATTACCAAAGTACTGCAAAAATCACAGTCCCGAACGGAAACTTCATTTAGTGCCTAACTTGAAACACTGTGAGTGGGCAGATATTTTACATGTATGAAAAGAAAAATATCTCATGCTATTACATAAAAGGGGCCACCACAAATCACCAGGTGCTTGTAAAAAACATCTTCTCAGTGACACAGGCACACAATTTATTTTCTAAGCAAGGCTTTTTTTCCTGGGTGCAGGAAAATTTCTCCTTATGTGTATGGCACAATTATCACTATCCTATTTAAGAACATCAAAATCAAGTAATTGAATTGGCAAGTCAAAGTAAACTTGTGTTACAACTTTTGGGGAATGAATCTAAAAATTTATTATGTTCTAAGTGCAGCATTGGACACATGGATCTGTCAGAACCAGAGAGTGTATGTACAGTGCTGGGCTTATCAATATGTGAACCAAATTTTACTCCCTCTAGTAAATTATTAGTTTCCTGTCAGCATCAGGTGTGGATGGTATTAAGCCAGAATCTAATAGAAGACTTTGGTTTCCATCTGATAGTCTTTTTCTAAAGTTACATCTGACTTACATGGATTTGAAAATAAAGCATCTTACTACAAATTGTAGGAGAATTTTACAACTTTCAGTACTATTCCAGGTTGCAGATCCTGTGGAGTTATCACATCTAAGAGCATTAATTTAATAATGGCAGAGCTTCTGTGTTACCAGTTTCAGGCTTCTGCTTCTGAAAACACCAAAGCACACTACCATTTTCACAAGCTTCTTGCATTATTGTAACAGTAAGAATTTGCTCTTTCTTTTTTAATGGGAAGGCTGTTCCAAGAACCTTCTCATTTTAAGAGTTTGGACATGTCATCTAATTTCTGATCCAAATGCAGTCATGCACAGTTTCTGTCTTTCTTTTTTTTCTACTGCTAACCGTGTCCTGTAGCTCTTTCTACGCTGAGGTATTTATAGACATGAGCTGAAATCCCTTTGAGCCTTTGTTTGGCTAGATTGATCCCACCACCTGTTCTCATCTCTCTCACAGGACAGCCTCTTCAGTTTCCCAATTATCCCAGCCATTTTCTGTCCCTCTTCCAATTCAAAACTATTTTTCCTGGCTGTTAGTTACTGAAATTGTACACACCCTTCCAGATGCTCTTTCACTTGGGCCCGCACCTGTGAAAATAGTGTTTGGAGCTACCTCTCCGCTTACATCCAGGGACTGCAAGTACTCCCTTCATGGCTAACTCATGGTGGTCATTCCTGTCACTCTCTAAACAGCCTGCAGACAAGTCCTCTCTGTTTCGGGTGTGGAGCTGCTCTGCCTTAAGCATTACTTCATTGAACTGGAGGACTTCTGAGGAAGCTGTACTAGTGGTGGCGTGGAAGTCTGCAATACTTACAGCTTCTGCTGTGTTCTTCAAGTTGTAACTGTGTTGTGCTACCATGTGGGCAAGGGAGAGGCCTTGGCTACAGCTGCCCACTCCCCTCTGCCTCCCAGCCTCTCAGGACATTCATTCTCCCACATCATGCACAGGGACTGTCCCACACCAGCTCTTCTGGCTCCCCCGTTCTGTGCAGCACAGACTCGGCCTCCAGAAATGGATGTGGCTTCACCTGGCAGGAGACCCTATGGCCACCTGCCCTGTCTGGTGGGAAGGAAGCACCTCTGCAGGGCAGTTGGACCAGCACCTTTGTCCTCAGCCAAGCCCCAGCAAGGTGGGTCACTGTCCAGAACATCAACAACGGACTAAGAAGGAGACAGGAAACTTCCAGAAGATGTGAAAATAAAATTTAAAATTTCTTGCTCTTTTATGAGCTCATTTTCTTTCTATAATTTCAGACACTTCCCTTGGTAGTGTGACATGAACTAAAGGGCCACATACTGGAATTACAGGTAGCAGTCAGGCTCTGATATTTCTGGTGCTTTCAAAGGTCAGCTCTTTCACAGAACCACAGAATCATTAAGGTTGGAAAAGTCCTCTAAGATTGAGTCTAACCCTTAACCCAGCACTGCCAGGTCCACCTCTAAACTATGTCACGAAGCACCACACCTACACATTTTTTGAACACTTCCACCACTTCCCTGGGCACTTAATCACCATTTTGCTGAAGAAATTTTTTTTAATAACCAGTCTAAACTTCACCTGGTGAAATTTGAGGGCATTTCCTCTTGTACTGTCACTTGTTATCTGGAAGAGACTGACTCCCACCTGGCTACAGCCTTCTTTCAGGTAGTTGTCCAGAGCCTCCTTCTCTCCAGGCTGAACACCCCCAGCTCTCTCAGCCACCCCTCATATGACTCTCTGTCTAGACTCTTCACCAGCTCTGTTGTCCTTCTCCAGACATGCTCCAGCACCTCCATGCCCTTCTTGCAGTGATGGGTACAGGATTCGAGGCGCGGCCTCACAGTGCTGAGCTGTTCCATGTTACACATGAAACACACGGATGCTGGATTTTGATGTGTTTGTTTCTCTGACTGGTCTTCCACAGAAAATGGATGTCCACCCACTGCAGGAGCCTTAGGAGTCCAAACGAGGAGCATACCTGCATCCTGGGGCTCCCGTGTCCAACTTGGATGGGAGCCTAGCACAGGATGTGCAGGAGCTGACACCTTTCCTGCAGGCCAAACAAGAGGCCTCCAGCAGAGATCATTTATCTCCCTGTGACCAAAAAGAAGTGAACTGAGCTTATGGGCAGGACCTGGGCCCCAGGGGAAATGGCCTAGGGGTGTCTGTTCCCAAGCCGGAAACACGCCTTGGCACCTCCTGGCTCCTGCTAAACCATATTGCTGCCCAGGAAGGCAGCACAGTAGCTCCCAGAGGAGTCTGGATGCTTGTCATACTTGCCTGTTTGAATGGAAAAGAGATTGCTTCTTGGACACATCTGTGAGGAAGCTCAGGACCACTGGCAGCAGAGCTGACACCGAGGAGGGAAGGGGACTGGCTTTCCCTTCAGTGGGGCATCAAGACCTTAACAAGGTGTTTGGGGATGCCTTGTGGCTCTGCAAATAGGAGCCATGCCTTGAAATGCCTCCAAGGGAAACTGCCGTGAAATGTATGTAGGCAGAAGGTAATTGCCCAGATTAGACTTTGGCTAAGGCACAGGACTTGACACATGGTGAGGGAGTGTGCTGCAGGAGCTTCGACAACTGCACGCGGCCGCCGCTTCCGCAACTGCTCAACACCTCAGAGCAGGGCTCACACCTGAGAGGGCCCATGGCCACTTGACAGCCACCATAGGCAGTAGCTCTGGACAAATCTTCATAGGAGCTGTGCCCATCATCCTCCTTCCTCAAAAGGGTAATTCCAACAGCTCTTACCAACCTGAAAGATGAATTCTACCTTCCCTTTTCCTTTTTCTCAAGGCTTTTTCTTCTTCCACATTTTTCTCTTCTTTCATCTGCCACTTTTCAATATTCATTTTCTTCTTTATCACCTTCTTTTTCTATATAATTTTCTACCTCTCATACAGTTTCCTCCCTCGTCACTCTACTTCTTTCCTCAAAAGTATGGTATTGTTCCTTAAATACATTCACTTGTCTTGTCCAAATCCTCTCCACTGTGCTTTCCCTGAGTTACTTCATTGCCTTTTATTTTCCCTTGCAGCTGCTTAGATGCTTTTGCCTTTTGATTAAACACCCAGGATGTTTCTCATCCTTCACAAGTTTCTGTGGACAAGGCCTGGGGTCACAGGTCTGTATCCTGACTGTGATCTGCATTCCAGTACTGCTTCCATTCTCAGAAGATCCCAAGCCCCAGCTTCCATTTGGCCATGGGAGATTGACCATGGGTCGATTTTGATGCTATGGGAGCCTATGAAATTATAAAGGCAGCTAAAGACCAATTGTACATACCATATTTCCTGTAATACTGGATCTAGAAATACTCATGAGTTGTTGTGATCCTGAGCAAGAAGAAAATTGTCAGGAAGTGTTTCAGTTAGTTATAAATTGCTTTTGGTATGTTCTGGTCAATAAATACAAAAGAAAAAGGTGTCCACTGTTTTCTTGCCATGGCAGTAACATTTCTGACAATTCATCGGAAGATTCCCTCTCCATTATGCTTAATTTCCCTCCAGTAATTTGTTCCTATTTCTGGGAAAATCTGTCTCATTAATACTTGCAGGTACAAACTTACCCATATTTTTTCAGTACCACTACTGGGTAACCTGAAGTAATTCTCTTTGATGTGGCTTTATATAAAAGAAATACTAATTCTGTTATTTATAGTTGCAATGAGCTAACTAATTAATACTTAGTAGTGCTTCTGAACATATCTCTCTTCTCGCCTTTCAACATTTTGGCCACTACTCAGTTTCCTTCATGTTATCACTGCCTTCACACTAGCTGAAGCACCCAGAACCATAACTAATCTGACAGGGAGATGTCTAGTGCTACACGAAGAAGGGCTATTCGTGCCATTGCCTGCGATGTGATACCTCCAGTCGTGCATCTCCAAATGATGTTGGCTCTGCTTCCACTCTATCATATTGACAGTTCACACCCTGCTTGTTGTTCAACTGATACCATAGGAAAGCCTTTTTCCACCTGGATGGTAGACTGCTTTTCAAGTTTCTCTGTCTGACTGGATGTCTGCACTGGGGTTAGGTCTGACTATAGACAGCACTTGTACCAAATGGATCTCACTTGAATAACTCTGCTGCATCCTTAAAATACTGACGTTAACTTTCAGCCTGTAAGTCAAGGTGAACTACAGCTCTATTCATCTCCCAGTTCTTTAGGCCAATGTTCAGGACCTGGTGTGTAACATCGGTGACCTGACACAATCCCTAGCTTAGTTTTAGTGGTATATAGCCTTATGAACCATTTTTTCCAATGTCAATATGAAACTGCACTAACATATGGGCTCAGGTACTATCCTCCACACAGGCTCAAGTGCAGCTGAGAAAGATCTCAGGTTCTTTCCCAGGAGACTTCCCAAACGCTCATGAGCTTGATGCAACCATCTGGTGGGTTTTCACTCACAGAAATCCAGGACTACGTGTCTGCTTGAAAGCTTCAAACCACATTTATTGTAAATTCATGGGAAAAAAAAAAAAAAGAAACCACAGGCTGGTAAACTATTACATCTCAGTGTAAAGAACTTGTCCAGTGATGTGCAATCAGATATTGACAAGAATATCTAAATAAGCAACAGCTTCTCAATATAAATCTCATTAAATAAAAAAGAAAATTATTTCCATATTTACAGATTACAATGCAAATGGATCCTTAAAGCATTATTTTGTATTTAGCAGGTTTATTTCTTTGAAATAAAAGAGAAATGGCTTGAATCTAAGAGTGTACTTTGGAAGCAGCTTTCTAGACAGTCTATGTCACCAACAGTGAAAGGACAAGCAGCCTCCCCCTTGACCACTGCTCTGCTTCTTTTGTCATCCAGGCTTTCACCGAAGGGCTTCTGGTACCTCGACCTATAAAACAGGGGTGAGAAGGGCATTCATTACATTTGTTGTACAGTCTAGATGGCAAAATTCCTGAAATTCCAGCCAGACATACACTGCCAAGAGCTCTGTACTACACATTATCTCCCATAACAAGACTGAGCCTGGGAAAGTACCCCACTTTCTGTTAAAATCACAGTCAGACAGAAATTACTGCGCTGAGAAAAGCCCAATCAGAGGCAAACCTCCTCCCAAGTGCTTTATTATACTTACGTTTCTAAGATTTTTTTTTTTTTTTTTACTTAATGTGTGTACTAAAATTAACTGAGCTTGCGCTATAGTCAGGCCACAATCAGCTACTGAACTAGGATCTCTTACTTACCCGCCTTAATTGCTTTATGCTGCTTGCCCGAATTGCTTCCATAAGGTTGTCATGGAGAGACCTTTGTGGGGTGGATGGACGGGTGGAGGGTCGTGAACCTTCCTCTGATTTTCTGTCCGAGACTGATTTTAGAGAATCTTTAATTTCTTTCAATATGCTATTCTCATGTTTTCTGCTTTTTTTGCCTTTTTTCTTTTTCTGTCCATTATGTAAGGCTTTTTTTGAGCTTTCTTGCTGTTTGATGACTTCAGCTATATTCCTGGTTGGTGCCTTCTTCTGTGGAATAACTGGAGGAGGAGGAGGGGGAGGGGGAGGTGGGGGGCAAGGGGGTGGGGGAGGTGGGGGTGCAGGTGCTGAAGGCTGGCATTTCACTGGCAGTGCTTTCTTAGGGAGCTTTGGGGAAGACCATGGTGAGGTTTTAGGTGACACATAAGGTGAGGACCGAGGTGTCCCCTTCTGCAAAACTTTGGTCTTTGGACTGACGGCTCCATCACAACCTGACTCTTGTTGCCGCTGCTCCTGCATACGCTTTTGCCTCTGTTTATCCATATTTCTTGTCAGGATACTCGTCATGCTCATTCTTGGGCCAGCAAGGTCAAAGTGGTACCCCAGCTTTACCAGAGTGGTGTTCTCTTTCAACAGTTTGACTATGTCCATTTCCACCTGGCTGCCCATGATGTGCCTTTGATTGTGGAACCGCAGCTCTGTCAGAACCTTGTTATGCTGCAAAGCTCTCATGATGGCCAGCACGCCTTTGCCTGTGATAAAATTTGACTCAATATTCAGACTAGTTATATGCTGATTTACCTTTAACATACCAGCAATAGCTATTGCCACATTGTCATCAGCGTGGGTGTTAGCCAGGCTGAATGACTTAACCACTGTGTTGTCCCTCAGGGCTTGAGAAAATTGTATAAGCATCTGTGAAGTGATGTTTTCAATGTTGTTCAGATTGACCTCTGTGGTGTCAGGGTCATTGCTCCTAACTTTTTCCAAAGCATCTTCAATAACTGTTGGATTTCCACAAGGGTGGATGGCACTGCTTTTTAAGCTCTGATTATCGCTGTCTTTTCCATCATGGCCATTGAGGAAGTTTTCATTGTCCTTTGCACCATTACACTTTTTGTGTCTGATGTGGTCAGAATGCTTGCCGTAATCAGGTCTTTCACCAGCTGCAGCATTTTGCTCTTCCTCATTCTCATCATCACTCTCATCTTCATCTTCCTCATCTTCTTCTTCATCATCCTCTTCAGTATATGCCTCCTCAGACACTTCACTATTGCTTTCTGTGAAACACTCTTCTTGAAGTTCTTCTGAATTGTCTTCCTCTTGCTCGGAATCCTGAACAGGAATGTAGGTGTGCACATTAAACATGATTGAAGTAATGTAAGTACTGTCTTTTGGCACAGGAACAATTATAAGAAACTATATAAGTTAATGTAGAAAGCTAAAAAGAAACAGATACAGTTAGGAGAACAGAAAATGTTTCACCTAACACCTTTTTAACATTATTTCTTTTACATTCTTTAGAAAATGCTTAGCATAAATTGCAACCACTTTACCAATGTCAGTGATTTCTGCCAAGAGAAAACTTGATACAAGGTATTACGACACAGACATATTTCATGTTTTCTATGTGTTGGCATATCCACAAGGGGATATAATTTGGATTCTTGACAGCAGAAACATAAGACAACAATTTCAGAATGGACAGGAGCAACAAGCTTCTTCATTTCATGAGGAGCAGGCATCTCAGGCTGCCTTGCATATGTTAGTATGCCTAGAAGATTAAAGGTTGCCATGCTTTAAAATACAAATAGTGTCTGCATGCATAATCTTGTATACCAGCATGCAAAACAATACAGAATTACAGAAGTCATGTCAAAAATACTCTGGATGCACTGCATGGGCTGTACGTACTAATGAACTACTTGTTAAGAAAGGATTCAGATGCATTCCCACAGGTAACATGTAACCACATGTCAATAACCCCTGAATTTCTTCATGTTTGTCAAGAGCTAAGCTGGTGCTCACTGCCAGCTGTTGCAGGTCAGCTGCCACACTGTAAACTGTTATAACTCATTGTCTACAGAGCAAACACATTGTTTTTCTGAAATACGAGGTTATTTTAGTATGTTTGGTGAGTACCTGGAAGGCAAATTCGGAACCATGCCCCAAAGTTCTGCTTGTTGCCTTCAGCAGTTACGGTGGCAAAAGAGAATTCTCTGCAGAGGAGCAGGAAGAGGTGTTCGCCCCAGGAAAGCCTCACTCTCCACATGGAGGACTCCAGTAGTGCGGTGGGGATCTATGGGGTGTGACTGAACCCAGAATCTACAACAAACCTTAAACCTCTTGCTCAAAAAGATCTTCCATGTCATGTTTTGTCTACTGGAAAAACTATAGGCATGTATTTTTCTTTACAACTGTAAATGTTTATAAAATTTTGGATGAATCGTAGTTGTTCTGTATGCACTACTTTAGCAACATTTGTGTTTTAATCTTTGTAAAACACTAGAGTGTATTTTCCAAAGTGAGTACACTCTACAGAGACACAGCAGTTCTGTTTTGGAATACAAAAGTGTTACTAACAGGACAGCCTATTTTTAGACAACCTGTGCAGTTTTAGGTTTGCTTAATTATCTGGCTCTGAAAATAGAGAATTGTTAAAATGCATGGTACTATTTCACAATCTTCAGCAGAATTCTGTGTTGGGACATATGCAAAAAAGATGCTAACTGTAATGTTTGCAGAACTGTGACAGGACATTGAGCTGTTTCTGCCTGATGTTCCTGAGCATTCAGTGCCTGGGGGGCTGACAGGGTCTGATTGCACTGGGCTGCACACAGAGGTCTTGCAGGATCCAGCCCCACTGCTTCTCCTGTAGAACAGGTGCAGCAAGGCCCTTATGCTGAGAGATACTGTGCTACCTATAGGCTTATTATGGGAATAACACTTATATCTGGAGCTTCTATATATGTGTAGGGCTTTAAGACCTGAAAATACCAGGTACCTAAAACCCTGTCTTCATGGCTTTGGTTTTATATCTCTAGGAATATATACTACAGATGAACAGAAGGAGGTGCCTTTAAATGCACTGTTGATATGTTTAATGATGCTAGATTAATAAAAAAACACTTTTTTTTTTTTTTTAGTGGCATTTCTGAGGTCAAAGGTGGAATTTCATTTCCTGTCACATACATTGTCTGGTGTCATAATAATCTACATGATAATTTTGAAATTTGATACAGAGATGTATTCTTACTGTGGGAGCACTGTGGTACAGGACTGCTGCAGGTAGCCTGCAGGGCTTCACCTTAGTTTGGGGGAGAAATTTGATGAAAAGTTAGGACTAAGAGAGTCAATGCAGAGGTAAATATTTCTGGAGGACAAGTTATTCACCCTAAAAGGCTATCTGCAAGTTGTTTGCCTTTTGGACCAGCTGATCTCTCACCACTAACTATAGAAGGAGCATGAATAACCATCTTAGATAAAGGTGTATAATTTCCAGACAGCTGAAAGCAAGAAGAAAATTGCTTTCAAGGAGCTTTCTTATTGCCTTCAGTGGACAGTTTTTGTGCCCTCTATATCAGCACAGTAACCTTTTCTTATTTAAGGATGCATTTAGGGAGTTTTTTCTCAGATCAAAAAGTACAAAGTCTTTTGCCAGGACTTTGAGGTTTAGCCAGTACCCATCATTAATGCTATATATACATGGAAAAAGAAAAAAAAGAATGATCCTGCCATTATATAAGACACCAAACTAGACCTGTTCAGCAGGTTTTTTAAAACTGCCCAAGTTTCGAGTTCCAGGCTAAGCTGGAAATAAACATTAATCTTGCCATTTACTCTCTAGGACTGACAAACAGGGAGTGAAGTCAATGTCTGCAAGCTGATACTAATGGTCTGATGACAGCTACTGGTCTGTGCACTTGCCTGCAAAGACCTTATACCACCATTCACAAGCAAGAGAAAACACTTACATATAAAAACACGCTGGATATTGCAGGGTAATTTAATCCATCTGACTTTCCTTTAGGAGGATATTTTATCTAATGTATAAACTGCAATTATTTCCTTGCAAACGAACCAAGCTCCTGAATCAAGGCTGTTATATGTTTTGATTCAGTTTTGCTGTCTTTGCCTTTGTTGTATTACTTTCTGCTTAAACATGGGAAAATGTGTCCCTATAAACAGAGTAAGAGCTTGGTATGAAGCAGTGACTAAAAATTCCCAAGTCCCCACTCTGCTTTGAAATTACACGGAGCCATCATGAAAATAGAAGTTGCTTTTTGATTTGGCTCAGTCTCACAAATACTTTTAGCGAGGATCAGGGTGCCAACATGGACATCAGCTGAGACTGAGAGTGCTCACTGCTTGCCAAGACTGAGCCCTTCACTCATGCCCAGCTGTACCGTTCATTTGCAGTTCAGGAAATGGCCTTTATTAGTAACATTTTTATTTTGGGGGATGAGTTGCCTAACAAACACTATTAGTTGATTTTTTGGAAATGCAGTTAAATGGTTTGACTGATGACTCTATCCCAGGCCACTTTTCAAATAATGTACAGCTGCCCTCTGACAACAGTTGCCAGAAGACTCCTGAACCATGCCAAGGATCCTCAGCACGGACAAAGCAACACAAGCTGCTGACTGCAACGCAGCTTTCTTCCAACAAGCACAAAGCCTGGCATCCACTTACTCAACTTCTGACATAACATGTATTCAAAATTATCTTCCTGACATGCTTCTCAGCAGGCAATACTGGCTGTTTTTTAAGGAAAGGAAAAGGCATTTTGTGTAGCTATCTTAAAAAACCAAATGCTATCCAAAAGCCCACATCTCTACATATTAATAATTTCTAGCATGCCATGCCCTTTGAATTTTTTCCTGTCTTGATCACTAGTGATAGTTTTTATGGAACTTTCTTTTCTTCTGAACTGAGCATTTAAGGTACCTCCAGAGAAAGCAAAAACTCCCTGAGCTAATACTCAGCGCTTTAGCAGGCACAGAGGTATGGCTAACAATGTTCTTAAAAACGCTACAAGAGACTGAAAGGGAATTAAATCACTGAGTGAGATCACCAATGAAGAATAAAACCAAATAGCATCTTACCTTCTCGCATGCACCCAACCTCTCTTTTTCTAGGAGTTTCTTGGTCTCCCTCTCCCAGTAGGCCATCAGCGCTTCCCTGCTGAAAGTCCCTGTCGGTGTTTTCTCAGTCAGGCTCTTCTGCCGTTGTCCCACGGGAAGGTTACGGTCTGGCTCTATGTCCTCTAGCTCCCGCTCCAGCTCCTTCAGCTCCTCTTCAGTGAGAGAAGCGAGGAGCTCATCTTCATCAATGTCTTCATATTTACTGAGCTCTCTTCTATACCCAAAGGTAGACATGATCCTGCTTGGTCAGGCTGGTACAGAGGTAAAGTGACCAGGCATTCAAGAAGGCTGCAGCAAGCAAGCTGTGTCTCGTGTGGTCAGCAACTGTTTCCCTGCATAGCCAGAGGCACCCTTTTAAGAGTAATCATCGGGGGCTTACGACAATGCATGAAGGGATGAAAGCATGCTCCGTTTTAAGCATCAGACGTCAGCTAGACATCTGAACAGCAAGAATGTCCCAACACTAATGTTTGCAGGTCCCTTAAAGAGGGGGATTATTGACACACTGGCCATGGCCATATTTAGAGCAGGCAGCTAGTGGGAGAATACCAGCCTTGCAGACGGGGGGGGGCAGCACCAAATAAAACCCCGGGTGCACTTACACTGGCATTGTGTCCAAATTGCAGTAGGGAAAGAACAATGAAAATCCATTTAATCCTGAGCTGTCACAGGGGCTGGAAATAAAACACCCCTGTCATTGCTCAGTGGACTTCCTCTCACTTTCACAGTTTTCTACTGGAATGCTGTTATCCCGCCAAGGTGTTTGCAGGCACTTGGGATCGGTGGAAAGGCAACCAAGGGGTGGAGGTCAGCATGCCAGCACCTGTGGGGAGCACTGCTCCTGCAGTGTCACATGTTGCCTGGAACAAATCACACAATTGAATTTTTTATTAATTCCTTTATTTTTTCTAGGACTATCAGAGGGAGAATCAGCTTGACATGTCCATTTGGAGCACCTGTGAGATTTTTTTTTCACGTGGAGAATTGTGCTCTGCTGGGGAGTAAGGACAGAGTCACCCAGAGATTTAAGGGCAACAAGCCCTGGGTGGGCAGGGGAGCTGTGCCTTCATCACTTCTGACAGGCCGAGCAACTGAAGGCCTCTAGCGGCTATTAATGGCTGTTGCTCGCTGTCACTGACTGATGTGCAGCTGGAAAGTGCCCTTCAAATCTTTACTCTAAATGTATAGCTACATAACAGTTTCTGCTAATAGATGGTACACTATTCTAATATTATTTTTATAGAGAGGTATATTTCAGTAAGAAGAAATTTAAAAAAGAAAGATTAAACTTCGTACTGTTTATTGTTTGTTTGCTTTTCTGATGTGGTTGTTTTTTGTTTTTTTCTTTTTTCTATTAGCAGTGAATAATGGTGAACTAGCAACATTTTCTGAAACATGCAGGCCAGCAATATCTGATAACTTGTGTTGTGAGAGAGGGGGAGGGAGAGGAAGAGAGAAGGTTTTGGTACAGGGAAGTAGGAACGCATCCATAACAACATGTATCAACCTTCTTAAACGGTAACACACAGTGCGCTTTAGACAGTCAAGCCAATATTTAATGGAAAGGTAAGTGAACATAATTTGAAGTGTTGTTTTTGTCTAACATCATCTCTTTTTGGTCGATATGGATTGAACACCTGAATCGACATATGTTGTTCAGCCAAACTGCACATTTCGTTTTATTATTATGCATACTGCTTTACTGACAGTAGAGAGAGGAGATTGAGCAAGATTTTCATAGAGATTTGATAAACAAATTATATTTTTCCTTTGATCATTTGTCTGTATGAACTGCATGTAGTTATGTTGATCAAGAAAAGGTATGAAAGCTTATAACCCTAGTCTTTCCTAACCTACAAAATACATTAATAAAGCAAACATAAGACTATTGTACACCTTAAAATAAAATAAATATTTGCAGGTCATTTACATTGACAGAACCTTTGGATAAAATAAAAAGGAGGCAGATGCTTGGATTACGGAGCTAAGAGCGTTACCTTCACAGTATAAGGTACCATGATGGGTCAAGTGCACCAGACCAGTCAGTGGGTCCATAGGAGTTCTGCTCACTCCTTCAGCTGCACCTGCAGAATGAAGCCTGGGCCAAATTCTGAAAACTGTGAAAGAGCAGGAAAATAATAAGTACCTTTTTTCTTTTAACTTTGCATCATCAATGCGTTTTGGTAGAGCTGACATAGGTATTCATTTTATGTATGCAACTGCACTCCAAGCAATTTTATTTCTTCAGTATGTCTAGGACAATGGTTCACATTGTTATTGTTGGAGTTAGCCAGAGAAGCAGCACAACAAAGTTATGCTTCTTGAATGCATTTTTGCTGACAACATTTTGTTGCAAACATTTTTTTATGGAGTTAGGAAATTTGCACTGGACAGATTTTCTGTTGGAAGATGCTGATTGAAACTGAAATGCTTTTAGAAATATGCTATATCTTATTAGTACAATGTTGATATGTACAACACTGATATGTACAATATTAAAAGCAAAAATGTGCTGTTAAAAATTAAACCTATTCAAATATAGTGTTTCCCAGAAAAATCTGAGCTTGATGCTTTTCCTTTTTTGTCAGGTACAACAAAATTTGTAAGTCTTTCAATTTTCCTGAGCTGAGAGTCCATAATACAAAGTACAAAGATACAGATACCTGAATTGTCTATTCAAAGTTTTCTGTGTATAAACCAAATTTTTCAAACTCAAAGAAACTTCAAAAAACAACATGTATTATTCATTTCTACAATAATATTCCAAAGGAAGATTTAATAACATGAATATTACCTTCAAGGCTACTCCTTGCTGAGGCATGATACAGCACTGGGCCAGTGCTGATGTTTCCTACACAAAATGCCAAAGATGTGCATTCTAGCCATGAGATAATTTAAAGATGTTACTAAAGATGGACAAGGTACTTTCTTGTACATTTCTCCCCTAAATCAGGGGGAAAACTGGCAATTAAGTTAGGTTATGAGAGATTTTTGTCCTTTCTTGATCCTACATGACACTCATGGTAATTTAGGACCTATTCTTTACATGGAAATGGTCAAAGGTGAAGACCCATGAACACTTTCTAGGACAATTTTAATAAAAGAAATAAGGCTGTAGCACATGGCAAATTACACACAGAGAAAAAAAATAAAAGATGCTAAACCTGTAAAGCTAAGTACTCACAGGTCAGAAAATGTGGGAATAGTATTCGTTGTTGCTTGCTGAAGAGCACTTAAAGACAGTCCTTAATTCCACAGTTCTGTAATCATATATTTTGATCCTAGACCCATGAGTATGCAGGATCTTTACTCTTATTCATTACATAGGAAACATCACACACATTTAATAGCCTTTCAGCATTTTATTTTGCCCTGTTCTTCAGCATAGTAAGGCTACCAATGGTTTTAATTGTCCAGTGGCCCGTTTCAGGGAACATGAAGATGTTAACACTTTTTTAAGGAAAAAGAATAGAGGTAACAGAAACCTTAAGACTCAAAGTACCCACTAATTTTGAATTTTGGATTCCCTTTTTGGCAGTATTTGGCATTATGCAAGCATTTCAGCTGAAAGGGGTTTGGCTCCTGTGGGCATCAGCCATGGCTGAAGCTTCCCACCCCTACAACATTTCAGATCACAGGCTCCAACTTCGAGAGGAACTCAGAGCAACAACAGGAGTGATTGTATTTTCCTGTTATTAGCATTCTCACCGGAAACATTTTGTTCCTGTTTCATAGTCCCCTTTCTCAGGCACTATACATGTTCTGATTTCTGAAAAAAACAAGCAAAAACCTCAGCAGTCTGAGCAAACTGTTCTATCTCCCAGGCTGTGGAGATTCTCAGTCACACCATTATAAACAGTCTAGGAAGAGTCCATCATGTGCTAGTGAGGTGGCACAGTGAACTTCCTTCCATCACAGGAGGCAGTGAATAGAGCATGAACCACATGTAGTACAGGAGGCAGATTTATAACAGCTACACTGACTGTTGTTTAGGATGAATCCTCTAACAGGACATTAGGAAAAACTTCTTCATGGAAGGGGTTGTCAAGTATTGGAACAGATGGTCCAGGGAAGTAGTTGAGTCACCATCCCTGGAAGGATTGAAAAGATGTGTAGATGTGGCACTTAGGAACACAGTTTAGTTATGGTCTTAGCAGTGTTAGGTTCTAACATTTGGACTTGGTGACCTAAAAGAGCTTTGTGATGATTTGATGAAGTGCTTTGCCACATCCTAACAAAAAACCCAAACTCCTCCCTAATGCCCTGCTGAAATTCTGTATGAAGGGAATTAACCATTTCACCAATAGGCCATGAAAACTCATCACCCATTCAACAGAATTATTAAAAGGTTTGTTCACTTCAGAACCTGAGCTAAGATGAGAGAAATAGAGAACTGGAAGCATCCATTTTTATAGGAGGAGGATTCACTGTGTCATTGTAGATCTTGGCACCCAGGTTCCTGGCTTTCAGCAGCTAGATTTCAGACAAGACTTTAAATCTTTCCTAACCTGGTGATTTATTTTCTTGGTTTTAAAAGACGAAACCCTTCTAAGTGTCCTTTTTGCCTTTCCAAGCAATTAACTATTTCAATCAGCAGCCTAGGGAACTTTGTTCCACTTCTCATGTTTCTACATTTGGGGCACATTGGCAAAATTGCTGAAAGGACACAAGCAACATGTGGCAGGTGGTGCTCACCCCTCAGCAGGACAAAGCCCACAGTTAAATGCGTATTTCCACTAAGACGAGTGCAGGGAAAACTACAGGCAGGCAAAGAAAGGGCTGTACAACCTTGTCCTCAGGCACAGGACAGTGGCTATTTCAGTCCCAGCTCCCGAGGACAGCCTGTCAGACAGATGCATTGGCTCATACTGAGCTCAGTCCCACGCTGCAGGAACAGGGCCAATTGCCATAGAGCACATTAAAAACAATGCACCACAGCACGCTGGGCTTTCCCCATGTCTTCTGCTGCCTGTCTGCAGTGCTGCTGCTCCTGCCTCTCACCATCACTTTTGCAAGCCTCATTCCTCAACCAACTCCTTCCCTCCTGCCATCCACTCAAGCAGACCCTGAGGCCCCCACTGAGTTCTCTCTTCATGCCTTATTGCTGCTGTGCTGCCTTCTCCATCCCTGGCCCTGCAGGCCCCTCGTCTCCTGCATTGCCTGCAAGCCCCTCACTGTTCTCAGCCACTTCTCAGCCTGTTTGCTGACCTCTCCTTCCTACTCTTCCTTGCACGTCCTCTCTGTCCTGCCCTCGTGTTCCTCACTGCCTGCTGCTTTCCCCCTCTCACTATAGCAATATATGTATTTATTTATTTATTTATCTCTGTACGTGTCTCAGTTTTTGTATGTTGAGTGTACAGGCCCCGGGTGAATGAAGAATTCAAACCATCCTGGAGAGACACAGGGTCAAGCAGCCTGGCAAGTACACAGGGCCACGAGGCAGACTGATGGGACAAGCTGCAGCTCTTACCCTTGGGAGA
Organism: Corvus kubaryi; assembly: GCF_017639235.1. Classification (NCBI taxonomy): domain Eukaryota; kingdom Metazoa; phylum Chordata; class Aves; order Passeriformes; family Corvidae; genus Corvus; species Corvus kubaryi. The sequence continues at coordinate 21,706,748 of NW_024580671.1, read as the reverse complement.
CTCACATAACTTGTGAAAATCGTGCGCACGGTACTGTGCCTGAAAAGGATGTGTCATCACCTACATTTAACAGTGGTATCAGCAGAGAAAATGGGATGAAGCATGCACTGAAGGCATTTGAAGGAACAATTTTTCAGCTGCTTTTCTCTATGCCAGATGATTCTGTTGTTCAGTCCATCTCTCCGGGTGGTGCTGTAAACAGGGAGTCACACAGAAGAAAAAGATCTTTTCTGTCAGCCATGCTGGGGGAACAAAAAATGGGGTAAGTGCAAAGATGACCCTCATTCAAAACCAGTCTTTGCTTGGGAATCAGATTCAGCATCCTCAATCAAAGATAGGTTTTTCCCACAGATTCCCTGCAACACACGCTAGGCTACCAGGAGGGCAGATTCCATGTCCAAGCTGTAGTTTAACAACTCAGACCATCACAAACAGTAATCAGCTTTCACTCAAAAACATGTGCATGTGGGCTGCCTTATTGCTCAGATCAGTTTTGAAAACAGCTTTCTCAACAGTTGCTGGGGACATAACTATACACCATATACCAACAAGCCACAGAGCAAGCACTAATCTAATGTATTTCGGTGGTGGGGGTGTTTGGGTTCCTTTACTTATCAAGACAGAAGAGGAAGAGTGAGTGAAGAAGTGAGTGGGCTCTGATAGTGCTACTGATGGGAAGACAGTAAGGATGCAGGCTGGCAGGGGAGTCAAGAGGTCGACCTGACTGCAGGGAAGGACTGGGGGGAAAAAATACATCTGAGTTCAACATTTCTGAACTAACAAATTTCTCAACCTTTAATTAAAAGAAAGAAAACTCACTGCTCACATTGCACAGGCACCTTCATGCATGGATCCTGGAGGTCTATTTTATTATACAGAGAGGATGCAGCTGGGTGCCAAAGGTGCAGCAGACTCGGGGTTTATTGCTCCTTTTGCATACCTGAATCACACTAAAATAAGGAAGCCAATAGGGAAAAATAAATCTTACTGAATAAATGTCATTCCCACTCCCAGTTTTCTTTCCGTCCTACACAGCTAATACTTTTTAATCATCTTGTGTCAGTACAATGTCATGTTCTGTAATAACAGTGTGAGATGAACCTGCTTATCTTTGACAGCACAAACTATGCCTGCCAGGGTTTTGCCCAAAGCAAGTGCTTCTTCATGTCTCTGCAGTCTGGCCATTTCCTCATTTCTGCCACACCAAAAAGATAAACTGCTTTGTGCGCAAGGAGGGTCTTAATGCTCTTGCTTTCACATAGCTGCTCTTATTCCTCAGGAAGAATCTCAGTCTGCTTTACAAACATTGCCAACTGATTTACAAACTATATATAGAAATTGTTTCACTTGCTACTGATGTACAGACATAGGGTGACCACAGCAGCTGTTTGGAATTACATCGCAATATTGCTCAACAGGTTTGGAAAGGAAGTAGAGGCCACTGTATTGCAAAGAAAGTAACAGAGGAACTGCTGTATGTACAAAAAAAAGTGGGATTTGGAAGGGCAATTTCAATAGGATGCAGTTAGGCTACTCTTTAAAAAACAAAGTATAATAAAACGGTATAATCTACCAATGTAAGAACTATATTATTTGTGGTGGTATTTGCAAATACACTGTAATATGCATGTCCATATGAGGTAGTTATTAAATTATAAGCGGTTACAAAAACTGCATGTATTTCATCCTTTGTTAATACCTGAGTCCCAGACAGCTCTCTCATGTAACTTAGCCAAACCCATGGTTTGTCATTCAATTTAAAAAATGACTCTATTTCTTTTTACACAGAGAGCAAAAGAGGTACTTACTTCTGTATTTAGCATTTCCTTTGTCACTTTTTTTTTAAAAAGGAGATGCCAGAAATACAAACAAGTTAGATACTTCATAGGGAATTAAATACAAGCAGCAGTACTAACCAGGTAAATTCTCTACTTTACTGTCTTTAATTAAGTCGGGTTTTTAGCTGGCGTTTTTTTTTGTTAGTCCATATTAATGATAACAGGAGTTCTGGTAATATCTACCATGCACAAAATATGTGGACAAACGGCAGTGGGTTTGCCCAATTAAATGTAGAGATTTCTACTGAAAATTTGAATTTTGAAAATTAAATATAAATACATTGTACATGTCAGCAGAGCTACACTGCTACATCATTCCTATGACTACTAGCCATTCACTAATATATTTTTACAGCTTTTCAGGAGAATCCAGCTCCCTCAGCCATTGCTTATAAGACTTATGTTCCAGCCCCTGGAAGTGATGGAAAAGCAGAAGAGATAAGACCTGTTCTATAGAGATAAGTCATCACAAATTTATGTTCATGCAAGCCATAGCCAAACCAGGGATATTTTAGAAGGCTCTTCTGCCCCAAGTAAGGGTCACAAAAAATCCCTTTACCTTACCCCAAGGTAGACACAAAAGAGCCTGTGACTTTGTGACTGTCTTTTTCCATGTGTGACTCCTGTACTAACGGCAATATTCTGAGAAAGGGCAGCTCAGGCACTTGGAGCCTGTGCCAGAACACAGGCTGCGGCAGTGAAACAGTAAAACTGGTGCCCACCTCCCACCTCAGCCTCACCCCCACCAGAACAAGCTCTGCCATGCCAGCTCCCAAAATTAGATAGTAGTCAGTGCATGGAGTTTTATGGATGACCCACACATAACATTATGGCTTCTGCAGGGAATAGCTGGTCATATACAGGACTCATGGCTGCGGTCCCCTCTTTCACCGAGCTCTGAAAACACTCACTGCTACAAAGTCCATCCCACGGGTGCTGAAAAGGCTGATGTAACCACTGTTGAATGTCTGGCTCCTTGGAGAGCTCATCAGCCTGGTGCAGCTGCTTGTGTCAGATTTTATGAGAAACAGAAACCAAATTATACCTCTGGTTTCAAACATTGCCCCCAAATCGATAGGAGTCCCTATCCCACAGCATGACTGAATCAGTGCCAGGGCATTTAATTACTTGTAGACAACATTGCCCGGGGGTGGGCATGCCATGGAATTGGGTTGCGGTGGAACAGCCTGTGAGACACACCCAAATAGTCGAGAAAATTAAATTCTAGTGGTGCAAGGGTTCAATCACAGTCCAAGCAGAGAAAATAAGAAGGTTTTTTTTCCTACCAATTTATTCTTCCAGCTGGGGATGTTGCCTTTGCCTCTTTTCACACAACCACCAGTTCTGGTCCAGTTACATTTCCTGCTCCTACCACCATTTAGTCAAGTCCACAGAAGTAGTATTGCTGCAAAATATGGGAGTCAAAAGAGTTGTTCAATTCGTAGCTGGGTCATAAACCTGACCTGGGGAAAACAGCTCCCTTTCCATGACTATCTCACCTCGTATTTCATTTAAAATAAAGTTTTGCTTCTCCCTCCATTCACTTCACAGATGCCTTGAAAACATGAAACACTTTCTCATAATTCTGTACTTGGTTTAGTAGCTGCGGGAGGGGGGCGCGGGAAGGAGAGGAGGGGAAAGCAGGAGGGAAGGGAGGGTGGGCAGAAGTCTTCAGTAAATGAACAGCTTCAATGGGGAAGGACAGAAAAGCTTTAAACCAGTATTAGGCCACCTCCTATAACAGGCAACCAAACAACAAAAAGGGCCTGGCTTTATTGATTAAGAGATAAACACAACCAAGACCACGTCTTTTTAACTTACCTAATGATAGTCAGAGAACTAGTTCATGGTATTTTAAACACTTGGGGCAATGCTCAGTGCTAGATTTGAATACTTTGATGCTGCAGGCAATGTAGCTATTGCCTGATGCTTGTATGAAGTCCTAAATATAAACCTTTGCCCGTGAACTAAAATTACTAATGGAATTTGGCTCTAGCCACAGAAAGGATTTAAAATCTTCTGTCTAAAGCCCTATTTGATCATGTTTCTTTTGCTGGTTGCAGTATACTGTATCAGATATGCAGTTACCCAGATTCTTGCATTGTGGTCACTGTATTCATTAAAACTACCACAATTTAAGGGTTTTTTTATGATTAACGCCGTATTTCTGATTAGGAATTCCCACAAAGAAATATCAGTTTATAGGTTATGAAGCATACATGTATTTATCCTGGTATGTCTAGGACATATTGGCCAGTGGAGCCTTGACTTGCAGTCAGCTGTGTTGGGTTCACTGGGCACTCTGTGCTCAGGCCATGCTTGCAGGCACCAGTCATCTGGGGCATCCTTCTATCAGGGGCCTGGCCCAGATGCCAGATGCCTAGAAATTTTTCACAAGCGACTAAATTAATATTTTTCATCCTGGTCAAAATTTCTGGCAAAACCCCCAGAAGTTATGTCTCAGAAAGCTACATCAATAGTAGCCCTACTGAGGGCAGAAGGAGGAATTAAGCCTCCTGTTAAACCTTCTATGTGTCCCAGACTAGTAATTTTCACTTTTTCCATTTGCTCCAGTGAATCTGTCATGAAGAAGACCAGACACACAAAGGACCGATACAGCTCTCTTTGGAAGTGGAATTTACATCTCTGACTCAGAAGTGAGGTTTCATATGACAATGACATAGAGCAAATAAGGAGAAATTCTGAAGAACAGGGAGAGCCAGTTTAGGGGGCAGGACAGAAGCAAACTGGAGCTCAGCTTTGGTTTGTGTGAATATGTGTGTGTGTGATAACCAGCATATCTCTCAAATAACAGGCTGCCCAGAGTTGTTGGGGCTGCTCCATCCCTGGAAGTGTTCAAGGCCAAGCATTCAACGAGATGGCTTTGAGAAACGTGGCCTAGTGGAAGGTGTCCCCACCCATGGTAAGGGGGTTGGAACTAAATGATCTTTAAGGTCCCTTCCAACCCAATCAGTTGATGATTGTGGATTTAGCTAAATGGATTATGCCCTACATAAACCCGACATCCACCAACTGAAATATCTTCTTAGTTGGGAGGGTTTGTATTTTTTTCTTTCCTCAAGATGGAAGGGATGGTAGAACAACAAAAGGAGTTTGGTAGAACTCCAAAAGGGAGTTTTGTGAATTAAATATTCTTTAAATTTATTCTGTCAGATTTTTTTTTCCTCTAAATGTGCAGAAGCATACTGTGCAGTGCATGGCAGCATGACTGAGGGTGAGTCTGTTCAAGCACTGATCTGCCACAACTCTGAAGAAACCATAATTAAAGTTACAATATTGCTTAACCAAGGGGATATACTGCTTGGTTTCCTGGTTTGTTTGCACATCAAAATCTATTTTTTGCTTAAAAGGGCCTACCTAAAGTCCCTTAAATTTTGCCAAGCCTTGAAATATGCACATACAGAAGTTGTACCTGGGAGCAAACACTTTGCAAAAATACCTAAAAATAATCATTTAGATGTTTGAAGAATTTTATATTGGACCATGATTTTTAATGTGTGAAGTATGCTACAACACTTTGGATGAATGTTACCTGACATAAGTAATTAAAGTTTCCTATAATAAATTCTAACATTATTAACTGGAAGTTAGATATTTACCCAGTCTGTGGTATCTCTCTTCATTCTTCCTGTGTTTCTATGAAAAACTTAATTCAAATACTTAGAGGAACATAATCCATATAATCTACAAAAACAGAAACCACTTTTCCAGCTAAATGCTTCAATCATGGAACAGCAATAAACTCACAGAACTGAAACAGAGAACATATCAAATCATAATTCCAAAATCTGTGCAGAGGAATGCCAAAAGAACAGACTTTAAAGCAATTACAGAAGATAATTTAAACAAAGTCCTAGCAATGGACTTTAACAGTCAAATTGATACCTAGGTAGGTTACTTTAAAAGCCATTTTCTTCCATGTTTAACCTTTGTGAACCCTTCATTTATGCAAACAGGCCTGAAGGCAAAAACAAACAAAAAAAAAAATTTGCTGTAATTTGTGGCACTGTTTTGTTCAACGGAAATACTTCTCTGGAAACACATTTACTCCACTGGTTAGGAAAGGAACAGAAATTCCAGAATCCTGCCTCATTATTTCTTAAAATTTCCTTCCCAAATCTCTAATATATGAATGCAAATATAAAACCACACTACATACATCATTTTCTCTATCTCAGAGTAGAAAATGAGAAATGGCTATTTTATTTTTAGAGTGTTTTTAAAAAAGGATTTTGCCAGTATGTTAATTCTACACAATAAACTAGAATGTTTAACTCTGGCTAATGAAAAGAGCAAAGTGAAGAGAAGCAAGGAAGGTATGTATTTACTAGTTTATCCTTTATTGAGGAAATAGTCAAAGTTCATGCTCTGGAGCTGCCCGCACAGAAGAGTTTCTAAAGATACCCTGACACATGAAGTCCAAACACATCTCTACATTATATCCATGGCTGAGCAACAGCCTCAGCATCATGTCACCATTCAAAGGATACCAAATGCACTGGGGAAATGCATATCATTAAGCAACAAAATTAGCAGTTGACATCTGCTCCATAAGATAGGAGTAGCTTTACAATTCCATGGCTGCCAGCTCTCACCGCCACACAAACACATTTTAAAGGATCTTTGTTTGCATTTGCTCCTGCTTTGAGCAATATTTTGGTGCAAAGGATCTCACTGTTAGAAACAGCACAATAAAGTGCAGTTTTCCTTCCATCCACCTTTCCTTCAGATTGTAAGTATCTGAAGTTACGTGTTCGGTCAAGAGAGTGTTGACATCCAAACCATTTTCAATGACGAGCTCTAGAAACTGGTTCTGGCCATCTACAGCTGAGTGAGCTGTTTGGGTTGTGGCTACAATAAGATACTTCTTGGCCCCAAAAAAACAGTGAACAAAACTAGGCAGGTGTAATTTCCTTGCATGAGGAAAATAACCCTCATCCAGCTATACTCTGAATTACCAACTAGACATTTTACAAAAGATCAAAACACAGGAACACCAGTTTTGAGCACTGTCAAATAGGATGTTGTGTTTAAGTTGTTTCAGTGGTTTTCACTTAATTCTAAGGAGAGTGTTTTGCATTTTGCTTTGATTATGCTAAAAATAAAAGTTTATTAAATCTAATCTAACACAGGTATTTCTAAAATATAAATTTGTATAAGTATGTTTCCAAGTTTACCACAGCCATCTCTGATGTGAGCTTGTGCCACACTTTTTCTTAGAGAAAATGTAAAGTCCAAGCTCATACTCACAAGCCACTTTGTGTATGGGAAGCAGTCCTGCCTCATTAGGCACATTGCCACTTCCTCCATATTCCAAAAGCAGAGCTATGCAGCCTAGACTACGTCCTCCAGCTGTTTTAAACAGTACTGATGCACAATCATCTGCTAAGGTCTTGACATCTCCACCTCAAAGGAGGATACAGAACTTATATTTATATCCAAAGTGATTTGTAGATCATCATAAAAACAAACCCACAGTACTTTCCTCCTTATTATCAGATATATTTAAGTTGAAACTTTACTAAAACAAGAAGTATTTTTTGTGGCAAATATAAAACTCGAAGGCAAAATAAGAGGTGTACAGATACAAGTTCAAGTGCTCACCTGAGTGGGCTCTGCTTTGACTGTAAGAATGGCAACTGAGCACTTTGAAACTGGCATATTTCAAAAACACTTCATTAATTAATACCAATATAATTCCATATGTGGAAGGAAAGATAGGAGGGAGGGAGCGATGGAGTGAGGAGAAACACTGAAGGGCAAGAAGGGCATGTAAAGAGAGAAATATAGAAGGGCAAGAAGGGCACGTATAGCAATCTCTCCTTGACTGAAATGAATTGCTTTCAACTCTGCCACTCCTCTCACACGCATTATGGAAAAATGGAAGCATCACTCCAGTCTAGCAAAAACACTCACCTGTGCTTCCTTTCCTTCTAGGTCATTTCCTCCTTCTTTCCTTTTCCATAATCACCTGAAAGACTTCATCAGTCAAGCAAGATGTATGCCAGTGCAGAGGTGTAGTTGTCTTTCCCTGACTACATAGGGGTATGATTAAGATGCTCCAGCACATTACAGTGACCACATTCAGCCGTAAGCCCTAAAGGTGTTACTCAATATTCACCCTTAATGTTCACATTTCCATCATTTGTCAGAAGATCAACAATGTCTGTGCATCTCTGTTTTGCAGCTTCATGCATTGCTAAGCTTTAGAAAAGCTTTTCCTCATGTTTCTATAAGAAGAAATTAAAAAGATTTCCAGTCCTAGAAATATGAGAATCCAATATATGGTAAATAAACAGTAATGTCATCTGCTTGGGAAATCAAGGTACTCCAATACGAGCTCAAAACTGCCTCAGTCTGGAGCATAGAAGGTAAAAGCCGCTTTGATTCTGAGAATCCAGAAGCAGGTATATCACAAGAAAAGCAAAAATTAAAATCACATAGTATTCAAATATGGTCCTTACCTTTAAAGTTGTTGCAAACATTACGGCATCCCAGGAAAATTCCACTTGTGACTTTCTTTCTCACCTGGCAGCTCAAATCCTAGTGTGTACTCTGTCGTTGTCGTCAACCAAAGTACTGTTGACATGTGCCATACTTAAAGGCCATATGCTGTTGTTTTGAGGTTCCATGGTTTTCATGGATAACTACTCTTGCAAATTATTTACATATTAAATCGTGATGCTGAGTAATAGTCTTATTTTACTTCTGAAAAGAATGAACTTCTGCTTTGGAATAGCAGATCACTCACTGGCGGAGCAGCTGAGAGAGATCAGCACCATAGGGTTAACAAATTTAACTTTTGTGAATGTCCCATTATATAAGAAGGTTTTCAAGAGGCAACAGTCTTCATAATTACCCACAACTGCTTTGAAGTATAATATGACCAAATGTACCTAAAAGCCCAGATCATCCCACTAGACAGATACTTCTTCAGCATTTACGTTTCTACTAAAGAGACCTCTCATCAGAGTTTTAAAATTAAAAGGAGTAACTAAATCATGAGTATCATCTATTAAGTGTTAAGCACCTGATCCTCTGTTTCACTGAAACTACAGTTGAAATGCATGATGTACGGCAATATCTACATCCACATTTTCAGTGCTAAGAGACAGAAAAACACAAAAAGCATCACATAAAAAATAAACTGATGACAGACCTCACTTTCAGGAGTTTATACTGTATAGAGAAACATTTAGGAAACTAAATTCTCATTATAAGGGGAAAGATCTTTTTCAGCAGCTCTAGTTAACTCTTTGCAGGATTCATTAAAAGCAATGGCTGAAAATAGCTGAAGTTTCACAGACTTACAATTATTGAAAAGAACTGAAAGCAAGAAATTTCAGAAGAATGCCTTATAAATGCCTCAGGGCCTTAAAATGGTAATACAGTATTTGCATTGGATGAAAGTTAATAAAAAGTTAGATAACTGAATATTTCAATAGTGATAATTGCATTATACATTACATTTTCTCATATTAATTTCACAGATTTATTCTCTTCAGAATCATGAAGATATTTTGACATTTAACAGAAACTGGAAGCTAATATAGCTAAATTACTCATGTACAGTAAAACTCACTTAAGTCTACCAATAGCATAAAATCTTCCAAAGGAATCATCTTTCTTTAGAGTGGGGTATTACAGTGCAGTTGAAACTTGTTTTCAGCACAAGAGGGGAGGGAAATGAGATGAGAGGTTTTTCAAAGTACCTGCCTACTCCTCAAGAAACCATCTGATAAAACCAAAAATCTCCACTAACCTCCAGAAAAAGTACATTCCAGTTAAAACCATAGCTTATTCTTGTATTCTACTTGTACCATAAGATGGTTGAATAGGACCAGGTTGATAAAGGTAGCACCTGACCGTACAGAGAAAGTACCTTGAATAAAAAAATTGGTCCCCTTTTCTTAGCAGCAGCTCAGCAACCACCTAAAACATAAGGAGCATCTTAAAGATCAGCTGAGTGATCACCTGAAGCATGATGAGTGCTGAACAAAATGCTGGGTACATTTCACCAGGTGTTGGGCATTTAGTTTCATCTAAAGTAATGACCAGCATTTAAACCACACAAGCCAACAGGAGTGCTGGGCTGGGTATTGAACAAAGAAGAAGTGCTGTTAGTCATGTTGCTTAAACCCAGACAGAGAAGGCAGTTACCAGGAAGAAGTGGAGTTTCTCCTTTGTAATTTATGGTACTGGGATAAATACCCTTTTTCCAGGATCATTTGCACATTTTTCACACAGCTAGTTTTTGCTGCCAAAGTTAATGCTATTTTTCCATTGCATGTTTTGTATTCCCATGTTGATTTATAAGATGCTAGAGGTAAGAGAGTGAAAAAAGATAAACCAAAATTAAAGCACAAGGCTGTTAACACATATACCAGAAATCCTTAAATGCTAAGCTTTTATGAAAAGTACCTGTAATTATGTTTACCTAACCAGTACTGCCAAGCACAACGAATGCTGAATAGTAATTTTTGCTTTGTCTGTACAAGTTTCTGAACAAAGTGTTAAAAATGGTCCAAGTTATTTGCTGGTGTAAATCGATGCAACTTTTCCAAACCCAGAAAATTTGCCTGAACATTTAAACAACACAAGCAAGAGGCTTCATGGAGGACTTGGTCATACTTTTTTAGTTCTAGCCTGTTGGCGTCTTCATTGTTCTCAGTTTCTTTGCTGCTCCCCTTATCTTATGGGCTATTTTAACCTTACTTGCCATCTAAAGTGATTTCAAGTATTTGTGGAATTGGTCGAGCTGCAACCTCAGGCAGTGGAAGCCACTCTCTTTGATCAGTTTCCTCCAAAGCACATGTCAGGTTCACAAGCTCTTGAAGCCCAGATACTTGACCTTAGAAACTCGAACAGATAAACATGATGCAGTTGAAAAAATAATATGCCAAAAGCTCAGATTTGCAAAGGGACTACTTTATTTTAGTTGTTTTACCTTGCTTCATGGATGTTACAATTTTCCTATTGTTCTTACCAGGTGATACAATCAAATGGTCTCATCACATGTTATTAATTATCACTTTTAATGGTCCTTAATATGTTAAAACCCCCCAAAGCAAACCACAGTCACAAATATTGCTTTATCTTTATACTGCCAAGGCACAGTCTATTAAAGAAGACAAACGACTTTGGACTCTGCACTACTGCAGCTGTGAAGTTTAATGGACATTCACAGGAGTTTGGTGCAGAAGGTCAGGTGATGGTCAAGCCATGCCAGCTATTATTTTCAAGGTGTGAGAGTCACTGAAATGCTCAGTGGATTAGCAACAGAGTATGTCAAACCTTTTAACTATAGTCATCAACTTAAATTCAGTCTGCTCGTATCACCAGCTGTAACTGTGGCTTATGTTCACCATGCTTTTTCCTCACATGTCACATCAACCAACCATCTTACTAGTAAATTCTCATTTTAACTGGAAGGTCAGGAATGTCACTCTTTACAACACCTTCTAGGTTTTTGAAGTGTAAAATGCAGTCGTTTATATTGTGAAACACACAGAAGGAAAAAAGCTTTCAGTTAATATATGCATAGCCATAAAAACCTAGGTTTTTCCAAATGAGTTTTGGGTTTTGATCGTTTCTCTGATTCAATCTTAGTGGCTTAACACATTTGTCCTGTTGAATCAGGGGTTTTTTTAAATTTTAAACTACTGCTCCCACAGTTTGTGCAGTCATGTGCTCTTTCTACCACACTGAACACTTATCATCCTCAAAGTGTTGAACAAATATTAAACAATTATACTAAGTCCCTGTTGTATGGTTTTCACAGAGGGATCATTGTTCTAGTCATTCTGCAAATAGAGAAGGAACATTGGAAATGCTATTTGGAAGAAATCTTCTGAAACTTATTTTCAAGGGGAAATATTCATCAAGTTTCTTTTTAGACTAGTTTCTGCATTGCTCTTGTAAGCAGTAAGTCACTCAAAGTACCACAGCCAATATTATAATCCCATCCGCAAATACCTTACTACTTAGTATATTATGATAAAGCTCGCAAACCAAAATTAAATTAGTAAGGGCTTACAGTCAGATTGACTCAGAAACTAAAGGTCTCTCGGATTCAGATCCCCACATAATACAGTGTAGTGGTTTGGTCTAAAATACTCATTACTGTTTATCTTCTGTGAGATAAGAATTAGGAGAAATGCAAAGCAGGCACCAAACTTGAAAGAATATAAAGAAGTTTATTAACAGACCTAAAAGAAGGGAAAAAAAAAAAAAAAAATTATACCACCTTCAGAACTCTCCTCCTCCTCCCACTTTCCTCCCTTCTCCCACTGACAATGTGAAAAGACAACCCTTAAGATGTTCAGTCTGTTTACCACTTCCATAATAACCTTGTTTAGTCCATTTAGAAAGAGAAGTCTCTTCTTGCTCATGCTATGACAACAGTATCACAACGAGACAGCCGCCCACTTCCAAATATTGTTCAGTCCATTTAGGAAGAGGAGTCTCTATGCCTGCGTGTGAGTCCTTTCCTCCGACATGCAGCTTGTTCAAGGTCACACACAGATAGCAATTGGTTTTCCTGCGTTTGAGGGTCCACTCTTGAAGTTTTTTGGGGTACAATTTTAAGGTTGAGCCGTTCAGGAACAAAACCAGAGGCCCTTCTCCTTCCCTGGGAGCAAAGGGTCTTCCTCATCTTCATTGTTAGGACTATCTCTGGGAGCATCTCTAGGAACTGAGGTTTTCTCCTTTCCCGTTTGGAGCAAAAGTCCTCATCTGGTCCATCTCTCCCTGTCCAAACTTCTCATGAAATTACAGCTGCGTCAGCATCTGCCTATCTCAGCGCAGGTGCTTTTGCTTACGAGCGGAACACTCCACCCCCCATATCTTCATGGAATTACAACGGGATACTCTGATATACCATAGCTTCACAACAGAATTTCAGCTTTAAGCATCTCCTCTCTCTCTTCCCTCGGGTTTTCAGCTCTTCACAGCAGTAAAAAGGGTTAATCTCACCTCGGCCTTGCAGCTTTGCAGCTGGAATGTTGAATTTTTCTTATCGCAGTGGAGAGGGGGGAGAGCCGAGCCGCTCCGGCTGCCCACGGCAAGGCAGTGGGGGGGTTCCACGGCTGGAACAGGTCCATCGGCTCCAGGATGGCCGTGGCCCGGCCCGGCCTGGCCCAAGCAGGGCCTGGCTGGGCCCGCTGGCCCCGCACGGGGCCCGCAGCCACCTGTCCCAGTGCCGGAAACGAGAGAGAGCTTGGAGGGGGAGTTTGCCTATTCTTAAATGTGGATCACAGAGGTGATCACAACTTTAAGTGGCTTAAAGAATTGTCCATATTCAAACTGGCCAGCTGATAGGTTCCATCAGGTCCCAGAGGAAACTGTAAGCACCCCTTAGCAAGGATATCCCTTCCGGGACAATGCTTGCTAACCTATGACATACAGTTTCTCACCTCTTTCAATGTGTACTGGAACCATGGCCTGGGTTTTTAACTGCAAGGAAAAAATCTGAAGGAAAATGTTAAAAATCTATACTTCAATCCCATTTTTTCTGAAGGAAAAAATATTCAACTTTGGTCTTGAGTGCCATCTCTGAACACAAAGGAGTCCAAGAATAACAAAAGAATATTCACAAACACCTTTTCACTTGGGGCTTAGAAGAACAGACCTTTTTGTTGTTCATAAAGGACAAGCTTTTCTGAAGGTTCTCTGCTCCTTCCTATTGTGTCCATAGTCAACGTTATAGCATAACAGGCTAAAAAAAGATTTAACACATATGATGAACTATTCATCACAATGTGGACACATGTATCACTCTCCCTCATCTCTTGTGGGCAATGCACTCCATTGACAGGCAGGAGAATTCTGAGGCAAGGTTCTTTTATGCATTTTTCCTCTCATTTTCATTAACACTTCTCTAATTCTGATGGCACCTTAAAGCTTCCATCATTTAACTCACAAATACACTCTTGTTATGTACACTCATAAACCTTTTAGAGAGCAAAGATAAAACCTCTCCTGGACTAACAGTTTCAGAAGTATACATTAATGAACATAACTACAACCTCAGCCTGCCATCAGCTACAAGGAAAGTACATTTTAGAATACATTAATATTTTGTTGGCAGCTAAGAGGTGCTCCTAATGAAATAGCTGATTTACATAAGATAATTTATTAAGGAAAAAATATATAACATTCATAATCTCATTTCCTCCACAACAGCTCTAAGACAGAAGTTACTTTCCCTTTTTTCACACCTTCCATTTTGAAAACCCTCCATTTGAAGGTTTCGTGCCACTGATAAAGCTTTTTTTAATGAATCATGATCCCCCTATTGGATCCACATGGATGGACCTCCATGCAAGCCCTACTAAGTTGCTGTCCTTAGGAGAGTTGAGAATTATTATATTACAGCCCATCATATCATACTTACCCCAGAGCCTGAACCAAGAAAGCTCACGAAGATTTATACAGGCCTTAGATCAAACCCTCACACCGCAAACTCTCTGAAAAAAGTCAGTTTAGCGTATTACAAAATCTTTGTAACAATGTACGGCCACATACGGTCTAGTCCTGCCAGATGATCAATACCCTCCCAACATCAGTGTTTCCAAGAAGAGTTAAGAACACTAAGCAAGATAGTTGTTTAGTAATAAAATCCTTTTATTTTCATTAAAATGTATTTCCTTTCTACCATTCCTTTCTCTCCAGAAAATCAGAGGAATAAATCAGTTCAGAGGCCATCACAGAAAATTTTCCTCTGGTCATGCAGTTTCCATACCCATGTGGTCAGCTTTCTCCTGCTTTGCTATACTCCCCTGACTGATAATGCCACAGGCATCATAAAGCTCTTGAACGCAAACTTAACCAGAAAGGTCTCAAGTGAGCAATGTTTCAGAAGTGCTGTGCGTACTCTTTTCCAATCGTCTTATCCCACAAAAATTCATATACTGTGAAATGAGAAAGCTGGTAAGGTAGCAAGCCACCGTGACAGGGTAGAGTAGGTGTACCACAAACAGCTCCCCAGAGCACAAGTGCTGGACACACTGCCAAGGGTCTGTCTACACGCGCTTCGAGAGCCTGATCTGCTATATCACTGCTGGTAATACACTGTGCTGAGGTGACAAGGTCTGACCAAAGCATGGATGTTCCACAAGGATCACAGGGGAACGTAACAGCATGGCTGGTACTCTGAGCAGCAACAGAAACATCCCTGCTACATTACGTGATGTGGCAATGAAAAGGCTAAAAAGCTCAGCAGGAAAATCTTCTTCCATTCACCCATGGCAGTTTCTCAATTGCCAGACCCACACACTAGATCACAGGAAACAACTGCAAATCCTTATTCTAAATGAGTTTTAGTTTTTTACATTACAAAGAATATTTTCATTAAACAACATTTTGAGTAGCCTGGTAATTTTCTTATATTTTTTTATATTCATACCTGAAAAACTAGATATTACTTCTTGATGTTTTACTTAAAACAGAAAAAATATTTTCTCTCTAAGTTACTCTTTTTTCATTAGTAAAAAATATTAACTACTTGCTAATCATGGGAGTTGCATCCTTCCTTGGAAAGAAGTGTATCAACTATTCATTGCTTTTAAACACATAAATTTATGTGGGAGTTAATGTTATTCTAATTTCTTATCCTTAAAATAAACTAGACAATCTTAGCATTACTCTATAAATAGAAGGCCCTTAGGCATGCACAGAGGTTATTCACAGCAACAAAATAATTACTAGCAATCTAAATTTGGACTCAGTTTCTTAATTATTACATTTTTAAACTATTTTTCTTTTAGTCTAATTGGCGAGCATACCACAGTCTCACCATTTCAACCCATTATCTTGCCAGTGTTACTCTGGGGCCTGCATTTTGAACAGCCAGGACTGGTGCCCTGCAAGCTGAGGTGTCCTGTGATACTTCTAAAATTAAATACGCAGTTGCTAGATAAATTAAGGTCTGACCTTGTACAACTGTAACATAAGCAGACTCGACCCTCAGGAAAGTATTACACATGACTTCTCTAAAATCTCATCAAATGTAACACGAGGTCTGGGGGTACAAGAAGATTATCTGTGCCCCCATTGGTTAAACAACTCCCATTAAGAAAACTAATGACTTGCCAATTATTCTCAAGTGCTACGTTAACAAAATATGGGAGCATATTTACATAAATCACAACAAATTTGAGAAGATTTAGCCTTTAACTAATTGCAGACCCCACCATATTACATCACCAAAAACTGATCTCTCTCTCTGAGGCTGACATGATGGAAAGCCTTAGAGATACCATGACAGACAATTACAGTACTTATTTAACTAGTTTAATAACTTGAAACTGGGCAAAGAAGCAGGAGGCATGGTACCACAGACAGCAGTGATGAAAATACAGAATAACCCCAGAGCAAGATCAAGAACAGCAGTACCCAGCAAGCTAAACCCAGGCATGTGGTAAGGAAGAAGCTGGAAACATCACTGATTCAAAACCTCGGTCATGTTCTGGTTTCAACCAATTTAACCGATTAGTTACCATCTTTACCATAATGAACAGACAATAAGGGTACACAACAAACTGAAAAAAACCTCCAAACTTCCAACTTCTCTTTAATTGTTCTAATGAAATTCAATTTTACACTGTGAACTCTTCCATGACTCTCGATTCACTTGCATTTATAGAACCATAAAAGTGTAAGCTTAACTAAGACACTACATGCATTTCAATCTTTGAACGCAACAACAACAAAAACATTTAATGATAATATTCACTGCAATTTCTTTTGCCAGTGTGACCTAAAAGTGGCATGCCCCTAAAAAACCCAGTCTAACAGAAGCAGACAGAAACAATTCTGAGATCCTGCTCTACTGTTGGCTAAGAGATGATATGAACAGAAATATATTCTTATCTAATTAAAAAATAAAAAATACATATTTATAATACATATAAAGAACACAAATATTTTACTTACTTACTTTCAGTCCTTTCATTTCCTTTACATAACCAGGACACCATCAGAATTAGTACATATCGACATTACAGACATGGTATTGCTTTGATTTTCACATATTTTTAATAACATTATGCATTCTGCATAAAGTGCCTGATTCTACTCTTACATAATCACTACATATAAATCCATCAATTATGTTCATACTGAATAAATAGAAGAGTTTTGCCCAGATACCAAATCATATGGCAATTTGAAATAAAATACCCTGAGACAAATTCATTGGAGAGAAAAACATGGGACGAAGAGCTACAGCAAGGCATTCCTAGGGTGCCTACATACTGAATATTAACAGACAGGATAATACTCCTAACAGTATCCCCAGTGTAAAACAGATAATAAATAAAATGAAATACTGTCTGGGTGGTTTGGAGGGGTTTTTTTTGGTTTGTTTTCAAAGCCAGGGACTTGTTGATTGTACACTGATAATACTTTGTAGTTTTCAGCTTTGTTATGTTTTAAAATAAATCATCTATTGAAACAGGGTTTGACCAGTTTGGAGAATTTCTCACAGTACCACTCTGGGATTGATTTCATGAACATTTTCATCAACACGGCCTACTGTTTTTCACCCTTTGTTAGGATGTGGCAAGGACTCCTACGTGCTTAGGCTGTCTAAACAGTCACTCAAAACTACTTTTGAACGATGCTGCCTTAAAAGATCACCAGGCACAGAACAATTTGTGCTGTGGTCTGTTAGTGTGGTCAGGAGAGAGATCATCCGGTTGGACCATCAGAGATAAGGGGAAAATACCGGGCTGATCCAAAAAAGAAAAGGGAGAAACTTTTAAAGACTGTCATTTTGCAAAGAGAAAGAACTTCAGTACCTTGGAAAGAAACTTCAGCTCTTTCCAGCGCAACTGCAAAGAACCCAGAAGTGGGGAAACACAAACCCCGAATTCTGATGTAAACTGTATTAACCACTTTGGTTTAGTTGCAGATTGGTGGAAGTGCATGTTTCCCCAAAGGACTGCCATCCAGGCAGAACTCGACGACATTCTGAAACTCGGTCTGTTCAGTTTGCTTACCAGCTATGGGAAAGAGGAGCTCAAGAGCAGCGCAAAGGAATTAGAAAGAAAAGTTTGTCCAGAATAAGATATAAACTTACAAGGTATTACTCACTACGCAAAACTCACCCATTAAGTTAGCAACTAAGCATAAGACTTAATAGAGGACCAACTGGATCGTCAAATTAACATCTTGTTCACCTCTACCAGTAACTGAAACTGTCTTTTCACTGCTCTTTTGTCCCGTTGTCTCTTATCTCAAGGCCCGCAATTAAGTTCCGTATTTTCTATTTTCTGTCTGTTTGTGTTCTAGGGCGTTTTTTGTTTACTGAGCGATCCCACCACCGGAGGCACCGCTCCGCGCGCGGCGCTGCCAGCGCCCCCCTTTCCGCACAGCGCCGGCCCGGGCCGCTGCGGCGCATGCGCAGCCCGGCGCCCTCCGCCGCGTCCTCTGAGGGCGCCGCGAGCGCGGCCATGGCGGGGGCGCTGAGGAAGGTGAGGCGCCGCCGGGGGCCTTGAGCCGTGTCCAGGTCCCGCTGCTGCGCGGGGTCGTCCTTTCTGGGGAGAGGGCAGGGGGTGTACGAGCCGCGGGGTGAGAGCGAGCGGGGCACCCTGCAAGGGAAAGGCCGAGGGCAGCGCAGGGCCCGGGTCCCCTCCCCGGTCCCCGGGGGCGGCGGGCTCGCGGTGTGGGGCGGCAGGAGGCGAGGGCACCGGAGCTGCCTCAGCAGCCACTTGGTGGGTATCAGGCACAGCATCGCCAGGCGGTCGGAGGGGATTGTGCCGTTCTGCTCTGCACTGGAGCGGCCTCACCTTGAGTATTGTGTGCCGTTGTCGTCATCGCGATTTGAGAAAGATACTGAGCTATTAGCATCCAAAGGTGGGCAAGAAAGATGGTGAAGGGCCTGTAGGGGAAGCCCTATGAGGAGCGGCGGAGGCCCTTGGTCTGTTCAGCCCGGAGGAGGCCGAGGGGGCACCTCATGGCAGTCTACAACTTCTTCATGAGGAGAAGACGAGGGGCAGATCTGACCACTGATCTCTATGGTCACCAATGACAGGACCTCTGTCAGCGGAGGTTTAGTTTGGATGTTATGAAAAGGTTCTTCACCCAGAGGGTGGTTGGGCACTGGAACAGGCTCCCCAGGGAAGTGGTGACAGCACCAGCCTGACAGAGTTCAAGAAGCGTTTGGACAGTGCTCTCAGGCACATGGTGTGACTCTTGGAGATGGTGCTGTGCAGGGAAGGAGTTGGACTAAGTGATCCTTGTGGGTCCCTTTCAACTCAGGATGTTCTATGATTCTGATTCTGGTAAGGTGAGCTGCTCCCTCTTGGAGCACTGGAACTCTGAGATAATGGGGATATGGCAGGAGGCAGGGCTGGTGTTACAGAATGGTCCCTGTCAGGTACATATTGAGTCAAAACAAAATAATGAGTGTGGAAATGATGTTTAGCTGTGTTAAGTATGTTTATGCTCTCTCTGCAGACCACTGGACTTGTAGGATTGGCTGTAGCTGAGAACCCTCATGAGGTATGTCATACATCTTGTTCTGTACTAATGGAAACTGTCAGTGAGATCTAAGGTTTTTGTGATGTGCTTGCATGTGTAGGTCTGCTGTGTATCTTAATCTGGTGCTAGCTTAATTAAACTAGTAAAACTGCCCACAGTGATAAAGGTTTAATGCGTATCATTGTAAGTTATTTTATGAACCAATATTTGATTTCTTTCATCAGTAATGCCAAAACAAAGAACTCTTTAAATTCAGTTCTTCATAAATATAATTTCTACTTCACAGGCAAAAAGATTTTTCCTGCTTTGCTACATGGTGTACCCAAGCACTGAAACAACTTATACTAGAGGGATAGCCTGATCTTAGATGATAGAGGCCAGCCATGTGGTGCAAAGCAACGTCAAGGCCCTGTGATGGCAAGCAGGGCTGAGATGGGAATTCAGTGGTACTCAGGAACTGCGTTAGGTGGTTCTTGTAGCAATATGTGGCTTTCTTTCTGCCTCCTCAGGCTCAGTAGTGTATGTTTGCCACATCATGCTTATTCAGGAGGCATTAGCTTTGAAAGAACTTCAGTAAAGAACTTCAGTTCTCCACTCTGAAATTTCTTATTATACAACAATTATGTTTCAAAAATGCTTTTTACTCCAATACTTAAGAATGTTGTCAAAAAGAACCATTGATAAAATCACTACTGTTTGGTAAACATTATTCCAGCTCAGTCTACAGCCGTTTCAGACACCTGCTGGGTGAGCTTACTACATTTCAGTTTTTTCAGTGACTTAAAGCCAAGAGTAAAGTACTAGACAATGCTTTAGTTGAAGCTCAGATTCTTTGCTAGTCTTCTTTTTGTTTCCTATTTTTTCTTCCTTGTATTTCTTTTAGTATTCTGCTTCTATTTCATATTGTTCCAATATAATCTCTTTGTATCTTCCTCAGGTAAATTTTCAGTATCTGATGGGTTAGACATGAATTTGCCTTTTTTTTTTTTTTTTTAAGAGCACTTTACAGCCTATATTGTTTTTTCATTTTGCATCAAGTGTGTTCAGAATGCAACTGTCTTTTTCCTTTTCTTTTTACTTTGAGGAATGCAATGGTAATTTTTCAGTCCTGATAAATCCCTGTTTCACCCAAGATGGAGTTCAGTGGCTCAGACTTAATTCTTAGTTAATCTTACACTTCTGGATTGAATACCATATTTTGTGTATAAATAGTAGCTTAGTAGGTTTAGTAGGACAAGAAGTGAAATAATTGTAGCTGTGTATTTTAACCATGTCTTGTGATCACTTCAGCGCCTGCGAATACTGTACACAAAAATCCTTGGTGTCCTGCAAAACATTCCCAAAGATGCAGCTTATAGGAAATACACCGAGCAGATTGTAAATGAGCGATTTGAGTTGGTGAAGAAAGTAAGTGCAGTGTTATTTCATTATAAGGCACATAAAAAAATTTCATAGGATGAGAAAAATGATTTTTGGAGTGCCTGGCTGTTTCTCAGGTGCACATGTAACTTTCTGCTATCAATTCAGAAACAATTGAAGCATCGAGGTTTATTTTTGTTATTTACTGGGATATTTTGATGGCATATTTAAAGGAATTGTTAATCTCCTGGTGATGATCTGTGAAAATTAGAAGCAAACATATATTTTTTGAAAGATTCATAGAAAAGTGGTAATTTTCACACACTTGCACAGAAAAATGTATGTGCTCAGGCCAATGTAGTATCTTAGAACAATCCTTGTTTTCAGTATTTAAAACCGCTTTTTTATATTAAGCTGTGCAATACTGGTTTTGTGTATTTAAGATGATAATTGAAAAGTTGCATATGACTCTATAAAAATCTAAGAACAAGACTTTTTTCCAAGATATAAACTAAAGCCGTTATCTGCTAATACTTCTTTAGGTTCATTAAATAGCATTCATTCTTTGTATTTATCATTGAGGGTTTGATGTTTGCTTTTCAGTAACAAATGAGTGTGAGATTTCTTTGATAATGTAAAATTATATAAGCCAGCTAATTTGATAGTAGTTCTGAGAAAGACTGGAGTGTGATCTGGTTAAAATACTGTTTTCATGCTTTTTATGGGCTTTCTACTTCTCACTAAAACATTTTATTGTATGTATTTGAACACACAGGAGACTGATGTGCAAAAACTGCAGGACAAACTGAATAGTGGTCAGATAGAAGAAGTCATTGTACAGGTAATGAGTGGAAATTTAAGATGAAGTACAAATGTAGAGGTGTTTTTTAGTCTTCCTTTTGCTGAGCTTCTGTACATAAAATTGTCAGTTTTGTGTATCTTCCTTTGCTGCAAAACAAACAGTGAAACAGAAAAAAAAAAAAACCTGAAAACTAATTTTCCTGTTGTGTTTGGGATGGCCATGCTAAAACTTTAAAAATTAACCAGTGTTTCTTGTATTATGCTTATAAATATGCATGTATACCTACATTGCTTCTTACAGAGTCTAAATTGGTGAAAAGGGCAGAAGAGGACTGAAAAACATAGGGGCATAATCCAAATAGAGTGGAAAATACCATGAAGTTGTCATTGGGGATGTCTTGCTGAACAGACTGTCTGTTTGGGGGTGATGCCATTTTTTTAAAAAAACAAACCCCAAAAACGTTACAGTTCCTTAGATATTTAGAGGTGAAATTTGTGGTAGTCTGTGATCATGGTAGATAATGACATCACTTAGGTGAAATATTAGGTGAAATATTAGGTGAAATATTATTTCACTATTAGGTGAAATAGAGGTAATTTAATATTTTGGCAATTGTATAGAATTTAAGACTTTGTGTATGGTGTTTATTAACAGGCTGAAAATGAGCTGTCCCTGGCAAGAAAAATGATACAGTGGAAACCATGGGAGCCTCTGGTTGAAGAACCTCCTTCTGACCAGTGGAGATGGCCAATATAATTTTCAAAATGGTGTAACCTCTTGAAAGTAAAAAGGAAAAAATGAATTATTGATCTATTGTTACTGACAGTTGTCTTTAAATTAAAGATAATCACTTCATTAAAATATATTTTGTCCACTTATATTTAGCAATCTAAAGACTGCTGCCAATTTCTTGCAAAAATGGTTTTAAGAAAATTCTTTCTGGCATTTCTACAACCTTTGGTTTATTTAATTTTTTGTATTTTAACAGGGTATTTGTGCCTTATGCTGAGTTATTTTTATAATCTGTATTTGTAAGTTAAAAATACAGACATTGCAGGCCACTTGAAATCAAAATCCAAGCTGAAGAAAATATGATGACTTTGTCCCACCTCTGGTTGTGTATTTTTGGTTACCCCCTGACAGGGTCTTCATGGCCATGCAGATACTGTGATGAGGGATCTAATGCTTCCCAAAAATAACAGGTTTTTAGGTTTCAGCTGAATCCCTGTCCTGAACTGGCTGACCTTGCTGCCCACATAACTAAACACTATTTCTGACTTGCGGGAGGTACTGGGAAGATTGGAGAGGTGAGGGGGAGAAAGAAGACTACTACTCAAAAGTGATGGCAGCACTGGTTTCTTGTTAGCAGGTAGGTTACCATACTTGGCGTAACACGTGTGGCACAGGCTTTAGTACTGGGATCCCACAAAGTCTTCGTGTAGACTTGTATTGGTGTATTGTTGATTCACATCGTGAGTGTTAAGTGTTGCAGTAAATGGGGTGACATCAAGCTGGCTACTGGTCACTAGTTGGGTCCCACAGGGCTCCATCTTAGGCCCAGTGCTCTTCAATACCTTCATTAATGACTTAGGTGCAGGACAGGAAGGCATACTAAGTAAGTTTGCCAATGACACTACTTTGAGAGGAGCTGTTGGCTCCCTCGAGGCAGAGAGGCCTTTCAGAGAGACCTCAACAGGTTAGAGAGATGGGCAATCACCGACAATATGAAGTTAAAGAGAGACAAGTGCTGGATTCTGCACCTGGGATGGGGCAACCCTGGATATGCGGACAGATTGAGGAATGATACACTGGAAAGCAGAGCTGTAGAAAGGGACCTGGGGGTCCTGGCCAGTGGCAAGTTGAATTTGAGTCAGCAGTGCCCTGGCAGCCAGGAGGGCCAACCCTGTCCTGGGGTGCATCAGGCACAGCATGGCCAGCTGGGCAAGGGAGGGGATTGTCCCACTCTGCTCTGCACTGGGGCAGCCTCATGGTGAGTGCTGGGGGCAGTTTTGGGTGCCACAAGAAAGAAAGAGCTTTTAGAGTGTCCAGAGGAGGGCAGGGAAGATGGTGAAGGGCCTTGAGGGGAAGCCGTACGAGGAGTGACTGAGCCTGTTCAGTCTGGAGCAGAAGAGACTTGAGGGGAGACCTCATTGTGGTCTTCAACATTCTCAACAAGGGGAAGTGGAAGAGCAGGGACTCATCTCTGGTGACCAGTGACAGGACCCAAGGGAACAGCATGAAGCTGTATCAGGAGAGGTCTAGGTTTGCTATTTCAAGAAGGTTTTTCAGAGGGTAGTTGAGCACTGAGATTAGCTCAGTTGGTTAAAACATGGGGCTAATCACACCAAGGATGTGGGTTCAGTCCCTGGATGGGCCATTCATTTCAGAGCTGGACTTGATGATCCTTGCAGGTCCTTTTCAATTCAGAATATTCTGTGATCTGGGAACTCAGGATATGCTATGATTCTTTTGAAAGCTTTTGTTCAGAGATTTAAGCTTATAAATCCCAATTAAAATATCCTAACTAGATCTAAGGGTACTGTGCAGGTTTGCCTTTACTGATGTTTTTTTCAAGACCATTA
This sequence comes from Corvus kubaryi, assembly GCF_017639235.1. Lineage (NCBI taxonomy): Eukaryota > Metazoa > Chordata > Aves > Passeriformes > Corvidae > Corvus > Corvus kubaryi. The sequence continues at coordinate 21,682,662 of NW_024580671.1, read as the reverse complement.
GTAACATTCCTGCAAGTTTAAAGACAGGAATATAGCTACATCACAAAAATCTGCAGTTTAATAAGCATTTATACATGAACTACTTACATCACACAACGTACTTGGTCATAGCTGTTTTTTCATAGTTTTTAGGCCTATACATTTACCTGTGACATCATTATTATAAATTATTAATTACAGATTTATATTCTATTTCTTGCAAATGGTATTGGAGTAGGTCAATAGAAGAGAAAAACAGTATTCCCAGGGAATTCACTCCAGAAACGTTTTTTTCATATTTAGCATTGGGGTTTTTTTTCCCCCAACTATTATTACAACAATTACAGAAATTTTTAGATTTTGAAAATTGAAAAAGCGTGAAATACTTTGTTTCATTGTTTGGTTTTGAAGGATTTTTCAGTCTTGACGAGGGTAGAAGCTGGTGTTTACCTAAGTAAAACCACTAGATGGCATTCCAGAAGAGGATTTCGATAAAGTTAACAAACACAATTTTCACATGAGAAATATTAAGGGATTACAGACTTGAATGAGGGCCAGTGCTGTCACATGAGTAATGCAAATCAGTGGATTTAGGTAATAAGTATTGAGCTGACCTGAGAGGAATCAAAACAAATAAAAAAACCCCGAAGTCTAGTATGAATGATACTGGCATGAAATACTGGAGGGGGGAAGGAAAGTTGCCAGAATATGGTAGCAACTACTGGAATTCCTTCTACTCTTCCATAACAGACATTTGCTGAACTCTTATTTTTCAGTTATTTTCTCCACTTCTAAAGATGTATTTGTCATGTGATTTAAAACAGCTCTCCTATAAGCTCATTAATTGTGCTCCAGGGGAGAGGAAGGTTTTTTTCTTGGCCCACTGCTGCTGAAATTCGATACATGGCCTTTAAAATTGAGTTTCACTGATAAAAGCATACTCTTATCTTCTCCCTTTCACAAATGCACATCTGTGTCCTCCATACAGATCCTAATTTATTCCAAGAGGAATATGCTAGCAAGGCATAATTTGAAGGCTGACTAATGATTTTGCTTGATTTTTCTCCTTTAATTGTTGGAAATACATGATGATGCAAAGGATTTTATCATCTGTAGTAATATGGTAAGGTAAATCATTGCAAGCTTTAGAGTTAACAAACTTTAGATCTTTATGAGATCATCTGCTTGAAGTCATGGGAGTAAAAAATTATTTTATCTGCAAGGATGGGACGTGTTAGAGACAGAGCCTGTTACACCAGAAAAACAACTTTCCCATTGCCAGAGCAGAGCAAGTACTGAGGTTTTTGTCATTCCGAACCTGCCATCTGTGCTGCTTAACCTATCCTGAGTGGCTGTGTTCTGAACCCGAAACCAAAACCAATAGGACATGAGTGAAAGCTGCTTTTTATTATTATTTTAATATTCAAAGCTTATATGCTGTTGCAATGATTCTTCATTTTTTTTATCTAATGAAACTTGGAAATGAGTTTGAATGTTAATCGACTATTTAACAGTGACAAAGTGACACAAATGACAGTATCTTTCTATAGGATTAATGGTGATCCTATTCTGGGAGTTCAAACCCCGTGTTAGAAAAAAACAGCATTAGCAGTGGTAATGGGAAATTTCTGTTGTTTTGATGTGAAACAGGCCCATGATCAAGTGCCTAACAATGTCTTGGAAACATGGTAACAGTGACCATGGCACACAATTACTGAGAATCCATATAAATTCAATGCCTGCTGAAATGGTTTTTTCAGGATTCTCCTGGAATTGCAACACAGAACTTGTGTATTTCACGTCTGAAAGTTGTGTGACTGTGTCCCCTCAGTTTTCTTGTAGCATGCTGAAACATTTGCAGGAGTTGGCACCTCAAACACCAGGAAATTCAATTTCATACGGTTTTCATTCTCATCTGCCTTTTAATTTCCACTTAACAGCCTCAGTCCTCACAGCACAGAACCTCCAGGGAGCAGCACTATTCGGCACAACCCATGGCATGGGTACGCACTGCCACACAGCTCGGAAGTGACCGTGTGTGGTACGAGGGCTGGCAACACTCACAACACCCTTTCTCGATATCCAACAGTTCTGGGGGGTTAGTACAACTTCTGCTACTATCTACAGTATACGGATATAAGGAAAAACAGTGTTTTCATACACTAGGGCCGCTGTGGGCTGGTAAGAGCTCATCATCGCCCTGCTCAGGGTCACAGCGTAGGCACGGCCACTGCGGGTGTGCCAGCACTGGGGCCGCTCCAGGCCGCCAGCACGGGTTCGTGCAGCTGCTGTGGGGCTGGAAGGAACCAGGGGCGTTGCTCATCCTTCAGCGCCGCTTCCCTTTCCCTCCCCTCCCGGCCCTTCCCGTCCCTGGTGCGTTTCCCGTCAGCGCAGCGCGGCCCGGCCCCCGCTCCCCACTGCGCACGCTCGCGCCGCCCGGGCCGGTTGCCGTGGCTACCGCGCCGCCGCCGGGGCGAGCAGTGCCCGCCCGGAGCGCGGCCGGGCCGCGAGGTGCCGCGGGGGCGGGAGGGTGCGCGGGTCCCAGCCTTGCGCCGAGCGGCGGCCGCAGTCCGGCCCCGGTGCGCACCGTGCCAGGGGCCGCCCCTGCGGTTTGGCACCACCGGCAGCCGGGCTCCCGCCGGCACCTGCGTCCCGGGTCGTGCGGGTTTGGTTGTGGTTTTTTATGTTCAGGAGCGTGGGCTTAGGACTCTTCCAGCCTGCGTCATTTCGGTGCCAGCCCGGAAAACCGTAAAGGTCTGCTGTGTCTGGGTAATGACCCCTTGGACCATCCTGTTCTATAGGCAGAGAACGAGAGGTAAAAAGAACTGTGCTGGCTACCTGCCTTGGAGTATTACGTTTGGTAAACACCAGCCAGAAGTGCTTTCTGTTTGGTGCAAGCAAAGGTCTCATGCTGTTCTCAATAGGCCTTTTGGGAATAGATACAGGAAAAGCTTTTCAGGACAGTAAGTTACTCACAATTCTAGTAGTAGAAATGTTTCAGTATGCAAGTTTTAATAGATCCTGTGATTATTCTTGCAGAAAGGTTAAAAGCGTGCAACTGATGCTTTAGGAAATGGAAGATGCATCAGATAGTGGCTTTGAAGTTGTTACATCAGAAGGGTCAGGTGCAGAGCAATCACCGGCATTCTCACAAGAAAAAGCTCCAGTTAGCACATCACCTGAGATCACATCTCCTGTTAACAATGAGAATTACTGTACTTTATCTGAAATAAGAAATTCAGAAAGGGAAGAACAAACTTCTCAAAATTCAGTACTAACAGAGAATACAGCAAATGGGACAGAGACAGGTAAAGAAGTTGTTAAAATGTTGGGCAGTAGTGTTTTAAAGAGGTATTTTTTCAACTTGGTTATAGCTTGTTGCAACCTTAGACACCCTCATTCTGTTTATGCTTGCTGGGATTTGGTCCTGAAGTAACTTTTTAAATTCTCATATAAATCATACTCTAAAGGTAAGAAATGTATTCTTTATCTCAGGCTGTACTAGTAATTTATAGATGGCATTTTAAAGAATGATTGTTATTTCCAGAAATGTGTATGAGTAGGTATACATATTTTGCATGTGCATTTAAATTAACAGTTCAGACTACATCACAGAAATCACCTTACTATTTTACTTTTCTTAGATTCCCCTGTAGCTTACCTGCCACCCTTCTTTATCCGTGTCTTTCTCCTGCAGTTCCCCAAAAGCTCCATGATTTCCTACACCTGTTCCTGAGTGTTTTGAGTGTCTTCGGTCACTTCCTCTTCCCAATACAGGACCCCGTTTCCTTAGTTCTTCAGAGCAGAGGCAGCATATCCTGTTCAGCACATGAGCACAGTGAATGACAGTTCCTAGTGGGGACCTGCTGACTACCTTCCTCTTGGCTGGGTTGCACTTGGATGCTCTCATACTGAGTGGCTGGCTAGGAATGTCTTTAGTGACATTACATTAGATATCTCCTTTAAAATTGTATGAAAATACTATTTCAGCTTTCAAATAGACTGTCTTTCCAGCTGAAAAAACTATGATTATGCTGTGTTGCAGTGCTATAATAAAATCACCCTGGGGTAAACTTGAATGAGTTACTTAGTTGTTTTGAGAAGCTTCTCAGGAATGAATTTTGGTTTTATTTTTAGCAAGCATGATTGAGGATAATGAAACACTTAGGAAGACTGATGAAACTGTCCAGTCTGAAAATCTGGAACATTTTCCCAGAGAAGTCATTCAACAGGATTACCACATGCCTGATGTCATAACTGTCAGAGTACAAACAGGTAAATGCTGGTTTTGCACATGTATCGATACATATATAATTATGGTCTAGTCTAGGTGTGTTACTGAAAGAAACAATATTTCTATTTTGGAACTTCCATTTTAACAGATTCGGATTCATTTCAAGAAGTAGTTGTAAAAATTGAAAGACGTACCTATAATAAACCTTTTCTGGGTGGATTTAGGAACATGTCAACAGGAGTGGAATTTCATAATGCAGGATCACAAACAAAACCCAAAAGACGACCTGACAAAGGAATTCAGTTATTTTGTAAGGAAACACAGGTAAAGGCTTTGTAGTGTCTTTTTAGGATGTTGTTTTTGCCAAATGGAATAGACTGCTTACACTATTTCTGATAGGAAAGAGGAAGTAAATCCAAAATAAACGTGCAAATGAAAGTATTTAGTGGACAAATATCATTAGTCTTGTGATTTTTATTACAATTAGCTAATTTTGCCACTTACTGTAATGAGGAAAAAATCTCTGTGTATTTTGTTCTAATCTAACATGCATTTTTTTCCCCAGACAGTTGTGGAAAAAAATAAGCAACAACAAACAAGAAATACAACATCGACACAGATGACTAAAATTGGCCTTTATGTATCAAACATGACTGACAAACTAATAACTCCTGGAAAGTATTTTACAGCAGAGGAATACCATAAACGTAGACTTGAAGCAGTAAGTCCTTATCTGTTTGAAACTCTCTGTAAAGCAATGTATTGTGAAGGTTATCTGAATATTTAATGCATGTTCAGAGTGTTCAAAGATTTAATTTAAAAGGGAACTGTAAAATGTCTTCTTATGCTCATCTTTTGTAATCTTTCAGATAAAGGGGAAGTGTGTGTTTGCTCTGTGGTTCTAGTGACATTTGATACCTTGCAATCTCTTAAATATTAAGAATTCTGAATTTATTGTTTTCTGTCTTACAGTGACAGTTAAGTTTCCATGTGGAGCATTAAGGATTGAAACAGGCTTGTTCCTACAACAAAGATCCTCGTGATCTTTGTGGAAGAACCTAAGCTACACGCTTAATGTATGACCTGAAATAGAGAGAGTATTGGGTTAGGATTTGGGAGATCTGCATTCAGCTGTTGAGTTTTGTGTTCTTTGTCTGTTTGGTTGGGTTTTTTTATCAGACTTGGCAGGTTACCTTGGGCAAACTGATCCGTTTTGGATTCTGTTCAAGCTCCCTGCTTTGACACTAAGGTAGAAATGGGCTGTTCAAACACAGGCAATGGGTCTGTGGGGTTTTCTGGTACACTGAGTTGCCTCATGAAGGTAATTCAGGTTATAGATTCTGCATATTCATTGTGCAGAGGATGCCATTGAGGCATTTCACATTGCTTTTTTGGAAACCATGTATTCCATGGCTGCACAGCTAACTCAAGTATGCCCTAAATGGCGTTAGGTGAGGCACTGCTTTGTAAATGCTCTAGTTATTAATTTGATTGCTGGAAATAGTCTGAATCCAACTGGATGGAGAAACAGTTGATTACCCAAGTGTCTAAGTAGAATAATTGTATTAGTAATTGTATTGGCATGGTTGGCAAGATCTTTGAAATTTTCTGGGTAGACGTTTCCTGTAAGAACTTCTTAAATCAGTCATCTTTAGCTGACGGCAATGAGCATCTTGTAGAAATGGAACCCAAGCAGGGAATCATTTCCTCAGGACTGTCTTTAGTGACACTTACTGAAATCTGTAGTGTATCTATTGGTAATTTATCATGCACAGTAGAGAGATGTCAGCTTGGTGTTGGTTCATGTTGATGGATTTGCACAGTGCAGTATAGGTCCATACTGAAATACTATTTGAAGGCATATTCAAGAGAAGTTTTAGATTAAGATATTACCAGAGACAGTGAAACTGTATTAGTATGATTTTCTCCTTGATAGCTTTCAATGCTGAACAATGCTTAGTATCTCATGGTATTGATCTGACTAAACTGCTTGTAGTTCAAGTGCTAACTCAGCCAGCAGAAGGTGAGGCTTGGGAAGGTAGCTGATTTAATTTTCTTTTTTCATTTCTGTCATAACAGCATTAGTAATTTCACTTTCATTATTTGTTCATAAATAAAATGCAGTTGATTTTGTGTTGATTTTTGTATCTAGAAATTTAAAAGAAATTTTGCAAATGTGTCTACATTCCCACTATGTAAATTGGTAGTAAGATAAGGAAAAGAAGAAAAGCAGTACATGGCAAAAGACATTTTTAAGAGGAGATTTGAAAAAGAAAAATGGGTATTTAAATATAGTTTATATTTTGATTTGATTATTTGAACCTAGTTTATTCACTGTACTCACTGGTTAAACTCCTGCAGTTACATAACTGAGTAATCATACTAGTGCTTAAACTACTAGTACATTACTGATTTTGTAACACTTAAATTAGTTTCACTACAAGACAAATCTTAGAAAATGTAGTTAGGGAGCTGGAGAACAGAACAGTTAAGAATAAGATACTATGCTACAAAATACTATGCTGTTTTGTTTTAAATTCATGATTCTTTGGTATTGTATCACATATAGGTAATAGTATTACAGAAATATTTCCGTCGTTGGCATGCTATAAATTTAGCACAAAATCTGATGGAACAAAAGAGGTTAAGGCTGGCACGGGAGGCACAAGAAGAATTACAGAAAAAAAGGGAGAAAGAAGAAAAATTGAGAAGGGAATATGAGAAAAAACTGAACCCTAAAACAAAAGAAGACTTTGAGCTACTGTACCATGACTTGGAATGTAAGTTTTCTTAACGGGAAATCCTTAAAGCAACAAAATAGTACCGTTTATTTAAAACAAACTTACATTTTTAATAGATATTTCCATGATTTTTTTTTTCACTTAGAGTGGAATTTGTTTCATTTTAAAATAATTATTTTACTTTCATGTGTTACTAGAAACAGAAAAAAGGCTTTGATGCTCTGTAAGCACTGTTCAGCAATAACTAAACATCCCTGTGTCATCTACATCCAGCACCTTACAAGCTACTATGAGGAGAAATTAACTCTAGCCCAGCGAAAACTAGTACACCTTTTTTGGAAAAAGCTGGCTTGTAGAATAGTGCTATTTGGCAGTTTTATTAACATTTTTTATTTATGTCTAAAGTTAAGGTCAGCTAGAAGAACAAAAAGGGTGTTTTTTAGATCAGAGTTACTTTGATTTTTTACTCTACGTTTAGGACACTGAAAACAATTCTGTGAAGAAATTAGTATTAAGATCCATAATTCATAATTTGCTATAAACTTTTTTATAATGGATTAAATTTTTGCACAGAATTTTACAACATATGACAGAAGTTACTCCTTTTGTCTTAGTTGTCTTCTACTGATGCTTTTTCTCCTTTCTAGTTCATTCCATGTTTCCCAAAACTGTGTTGTCAAAATTTTAAAAATCTCTTAGGAGTTCTGCAGGACATTCAGAAAGTCATACATTTCCTATTCTTGGAGTAGATGATGTCTAATACAGGCAAGCACCTCTAAACTTTTCCAGAAAAATAATGTGAATACTGCAGATAATTGGCATAAAACCTTACAGGAAACTAATGGTGCAAATTAACAAAAAAACTTAAGAGTTTGGAAAAATAAAAACAGTCAAAAGCTATGGACTCATACGAGCATATAAAGAAACAGCAAGACAAATTTTGGTTTTTCACAATATCTCTTTTAAAGCCAGAGGTTTGTACTGCGACTTGTAACAACTCCTTTGTTGTCTAGGCTACAGTGCTGTATGGTCTAGCTCTTTTGTAGTTTGGCTATTTTTGTCCCTGTAGCAGAACTGACCTAATGGATTACCTACTTCATTGCAAAGCCACCTGCCCCAACTTAAACCATCTCAGCTCTTTCTTCAGTGGTAAACTGAGCATAAATTTGGTGGCATGTGTTATTCATAGAGCTTAGGATCACGATTCAAGAATTCCCAAGTTATACACTAATCTTTTAATGCTGTCATACTTTGTGTGGCATTGAAAAAATCGCTTTGTCTGAATTAATAAATGATTTATAAATATCACTGTTTGTGACAAATGTAAAAATTATTGCTTGTCTTGAACTTTGCAGTTGTTGGAATGGTATCTTCATGAGATTTGTGGTTTGTTTAGGGTTGTTTAACCCCCTCTTTTTCTTTGTAGATAGTTTGCTTTTCACTTCCCAAGAATCAAGCCCTTTTAAAGGTGTATCTAAATAATCAAAAGCCAAGGTACTCAGTATTTTTTTCCTTGCCACTTATGAGAAGTCTTACTATTTGGCATCTGATTTCCTGCAATATTTTCTTCAAGAAGGTGTTTCCAGACTAATGTGCTATTGGATGTATGATCCACTTCTTTTTTTTTTTTCTTTTTAAGTATGAGGAGTCTTACTTGCAATAAAAACAACCAAGTACATATAAGCTATGGAAGAGTGCTGATCTCCATGATACTTTTAGAGTTGAAACTTATGGTTATGCAAGTGTCTCTTACTTAATTTAATGACTTTGGATTCACAAATAATAAAACTTTCAGCTAAGCATGTTCAGGAATTTCATATCTAGGCAACCTGAAAAAAACATGCACCACTTCAAAACAGAACGAATTCCAGTATTTGAGGGTTTTTTAATATTTTGTTAAATATAATGGTCTGGTATCAATCTCACTATTTAGTTTTTGTTAACTGATGTTGAGTAGTTGCTGCTCTACGTGGAGATTTGCAGTCATGCTCTTTTTTTTAATAAAGCTTAATGATTCTAGGAAGTTGAGGATTTTTTCCTACCTGCATCTGAAACAACTTTACATTCTTATAGTGCCAACAGTTTACACAAGCTAAATCATTGTGACAGTAATAAAATTGAGCGTATTGTCCTCCAGGGATCTGTGAAGGTTATTGCTGCAATCACAACAGGGTTACTATTACAGGGTCAGCCAGTACAAGCAATTCCTGGTGGTACCAAAGCTTGTCTGTGCCTATATAGTGCAAATGAGATCTATCTGTATATTCAGCATGTCTGCATAGGTATTTATTATTTATTTGAAAAGTATGAACTATTTTATTCTATAAAAACCAGAATAAAAATTGTAATGAGTAATAAGTAAAATCCCTGCCTATAGAACAGATAATCTAAGAGGAGTGTTTTAACTTGGTTGCATGTATAAAGGGAATCAAGAGGTGAGTATCTGTGTGAGTGACAGCTTCTTCATTTCTGAAAGTATAAAAGTGCTTACTCTACTTACTGGCTCCACCTTAGAAGTTGCTGCCCCCTTCAGGCATAATAAAGCTTCATGTAAATTAATTCTACATAATTATGTTGTTTGCTGAATTGACTTTATTTAAAAAATATATTTTGGGGTTCTCAGAACTTGTCAGACAAATGTCATATTACAGCTTGGAGAGCCTTAAGGAAATGAATTGAAATATTTTAAAATGGAAAACATAAGTTATTGTAGATAAGAAGCCACAGGCAGAAAATAAGCCTTCCTCCTTTCCCTCCTCCTGCTTCTAATCTTACCAGATCCAGCATGTTACAGGCTTTTTCAGTGCATCACATATTGGATTGTTTTCTTTTATGCTGGGTTTTGCTTTTGCCTAACTGTTCTGCAATGATAACAACACTTCGAGGTATTAATCAGGAACGTTGAAGTTTTGGATCTTACAAAATTTCCTACAAAACTCCAGAGGTATTTGAACTGAATCAGACTCTTCAGAGAAGCCAAAAATTGTTACAGGATATGCAAAGGCAGTAAACACAGTTTGATTTTACAAACAGACTTCTCTAAAGCCATGTAGTCTGTGTACGGGCAGCGTAAGTGTCGGGGTCAGATTCTTACACAGCATGTACTGATCCATGTGCTGCCCTCATGACCATCCTGTGGCTTCTTCTGTGGCCACTTTCTCCCACTTGGAGGGTTATGTTGTAGAAGAGTAAAAAGAGCGTAAGGCAATGACTGTCTAGTTATTAATGTATATTCATCTGCCTTGGATGGCAAAAGGTGATACCACTGCAATATCCAGTGTAAGACCTGGAGTGCTAAATGTGACTGTCAGTCAAGTTTTATCTCGGTTTTGGAGGACTTCAAGCTTCTTTAGATTCTACTAATTTATGCAGGGAGAAGCAGTAATATTCTCAGCACGGAGTACTAGTGGTACCACAGTTAAGAAGCAGCCATTTCATCACACATTTCCACAGGAGCTAAATTCTTTTTCTCACATAGAGCTCCTTTTTCTCCTACTCATCCTTAATTTTGGAGTACAAATTGGCAGTCTGGAATTGATGTACACACACATACTCTCACAGAACATCTGTATAATTTACATTCCTTTCTAGGCCATCTCACATGTATTGAAAATAACCATAACAATCAATGGCCTAAAATGGAAACTGGCTTTTAGTGAATATTGAAGGAAAAGTCAATTATATTGTTTCTTATTTAAATATGAAAGCAGAAGTTTTGCTGGAAATTGTCTTGTAAAAAATACCCCAAATATTTGTATCTGCAGTGTGGATGCAGGAGGAGACTGCACGAATTAACAGAACTCTCAGTGGAGCTGAAAGGAAGGCAGCACTTTGTGCGCTTCTGGAAGAAGAGACAGAGCTCATTGCCTGCATTGGGATGCACAAACTAAATGCCAATGTGGAGAATCAACAAAAAGCAATACTGCAACTTCTGGGTAAGGTCAGTAATTAGGCTGATCATAAAGAATACCAAAGTACAGGAACACAAAATACACTTGCAAAGTACAAAAAGTAACTTTCGTGGTTTTTAACAGTTAATTATGTGAATGCTAGTTTTATAAATATCCAAATTATGTTGTTGTTCATGTCAATACAATTCAGTAGATTTCTTTTTCCAAGCTGAGAATTTCATAGCTCTCAGACTGACTGAAGGTTGAACAGTGCATCATTAAGACTGTTAACTATAAAAATATAAACAATAAATATAATAAATTATAATAGTATAAATATGTTATCCTTCAGGAATAAATTAAATCTGTCATTAATTTCCCAACTGAGCATAGGCCTCTGGTCATTGTATGTCTGTCTTTAAAGAAAGCATTTATTCTGTTTTCATTTATAAAGAAGAATTTGAATCTGATGTTGAACTCAGTTATTGAATCACTAACTTTAGTTCCCTTAGAACTTCACCTTGAGATTTCATTCTTTTATAATCTTGAGGATGATATCTAAGGTAAGTGTTGTTCAGTCGTTACTAAAAAAATAAGCATTTCTTCATTCACAAAGATGATTTTAAATGACATTAAATTCAATGGTATCTTAATGTAAAATACAAAAAACCTTGTCCTTTTAGGTAGACATCCACTAACTGGAAAAAAGTAATAGATTATTTTCTGTTTTCAAAGTATGTGACATGATTGTGAAAAGAAATACTGCAACAGAAATGATCTTTAGCTAATTTTTTTATTATTATTTTAAAATTTTGACTATTAAGTGCTCAAAAGTAAAAATGGCAGTTTTGTCCAAAAGAGGTTTTTTTCATTATTTTTATTACTGGTGCAGGGGAACCATACTGTAAGTGTGAATTGATAAAATCTATTACATTTCTAATTATGAACAAATTGCTTATCTGAAATGTTGGTGGAACTATTACCACATTTATCGCTGTGGTGTGATTGTTTTATGTTTTACTGCTTTCATGAATGAAAATCCCCAGAAAACTAAATAATTAGGAATATTTTCAGAGCCTTGAATCATTCCTATGTTTAATGTTTGCTTCTATTACTTACAATCTATTCTGTTATCTTGTAAGAAAAAGAAGCTTAGAACAGTCAAAGCAAATATATTTCTCTCTTAACTGACTGTCATTACTTCTCCCATGAGGATGATTTCCAATGTCCTACCCTGAACAGATTACTTCCAGCACATATTCTGACAAACTGTACAATTCTCTTACATCTAAAATCAGGAGCAAAGTACGAGAATTCTCAGTGACAGCTGATGTTTAGAGATTCAGGAGATGCATCAGAGACAACAGATATTCTGTCTTTCCAAACAGTGGACGTTTTTCTGAAGCAGTTAATACTAATTTATTTATTCCTATTTTAAATGTATACATTATGTTTTTCATGAAAGAGGCTGTATTCTTTTAACATTTAAAATCTAATAAGCTTCTGAACTAGTGTAACTTTTCATGGTTTTTTATCATGTCGGCTGTAGGATTTTGAGTGTTATTCTAAACTGTTGACATAGACAGCAGCCTAACTCAGAGGTAGAAAAAGTAACAATTTCTGCATTTTTTAAAAAGATAAAATAATTTTGTAAATCTCAAAATTAGATGGATGGTTTGCTATGACTGTAACAGTGCAATTTAAGCACTTTAAATGACAGTATGAAATTTGTTGAGTGCTTGATTAGGGATTATTTAGTTTTTTCTGCAATTTAAGCACTTTAAATGACACTATGAAATTTATTGTTGAGTGTTTGATTAGGGATTATTTAGTTTTTTTCTTGAACTTTGAGCTGGTAATGTTGATCTGGATACTTGCCAGTTAAAGCTGGAATAACATCTTTCACATCTGAAGACTGCAAGCTGCAGTGGCCAGTGTGGTATGAAACTTGCTTCTCCATGGAAACCTTTGTTCCCTTCTTTGCTACTTTAAGCATGTACCTCCACAGGCATGTGTGCTCTTACAAAGGTTGCTACTGGTTGTTTGTGCACTGTGTTCTAGGGGGTTCTTCTTTATGCTGAGCTCGTTGTTCTTCTGCATTTGTACTTTGGAGATGAAGTATTTGATTAAGCTTTTATGCAGCAATCGTATTTTCTTAAAGAAATTTGTGTAATTATTAACTGTCGCTCAGTTCATACCCTTCATGGTTTGTACTATTTCTGCACACATCCTATGGATTTTTCTTTATTTTACTTACCTTTTTCTCTCTGTCTGTGGCAGTGTGTTTCTCTCCTCAGGCACTCAGTTTAGTAGCCTTGCTTTCTGAAGTAATACAGATAACAGGGTTATTGTAAATTCCACAGCACTGCCAGCAGACTGAAAGACAAGAAAAAGCTGGCAGAAGATCTCAAAGTTTTAGTTTTTCACATGTCAGTATGGAGAACAGACAAACAGTCCTGAATCACAGAGGACTTGTGATTCCTTCTTTTTTCCATAAAAAGCTGCATTTTTTTTTTACATTTGGAAATGTTTTAATGTAACACCCAGCTATGATAAGGTAGTAAGAAAAAATACAGAAGTTGCGGATATATCTTCGAAGAATTAATTATAACACAATTGGTCTGTGTTAAGGGTCATTTGCAGAACAGGATACCAAGACTGCTTGCACATACTCGGTTTGCAAAGTTATCAGAAGAATCTAATTTTACTGACTATTTCCTAGGCTATACTCTGGCCATTGATTCTTCCTAGCATAAGCAAATGACCTTTCTGTGTTATTGTAAGTGATTTCATTGAAGAGGATCAAGTGTGGGTACTGAATTAACTACTACATGGAAAACAGCAGTTAGTGCCAGTCTAACATACAAAGGATCGACAGCATGATAGACAGCTTCTAAGTCGGTCTGAATTTTATTATTTGCAAAATTTCCCCTCGCGGGCGGCGGCTGTTTTGGGTTTTTTAGCTAATGTCTGGTTTTGCTATTGCATTTCTTAATTTTGGCTCTGAAATGTGACCTCTGGTTAACAGTATCTCCTTTAATTAGAGTTCTACCCCCCCAATAATGTAATTAAATATCAGTAATTTGGTGTTAAATCCTTTTAAAAATTATTTTGTCTTTATTTTCCCTACCTAACTTTATTTAAAAGTGAGGAAAAGTCTGTTTTGATTGTGGTGGTAACTAATCATTTCTCTTCTAGTTATTTAAAATTCTTGGTATTTTTATTACCTATCACCATAGCAAGCCTGTTTTGTCAAAATAATGATTGTCAATGCTGGGGTCATGTCCAGAAAACTACTAGGCATGTGAATGCTGCATGAAGGGTTGCTGTTGTTAGCTCACACTGAGACTGCAAGGTGAAGTCTGTGAGTGTTAGTGAACACTTAAGTTCCAAATATAGTGAAAGAGAATAATTAATACACAAAAAGAGGTTTCAAATACCTCTCCCCATTAAGAAAAGGAAATGGAATTAAGTAACGATGGGGAGAAGCTTTTGAAAACTCTTTTTCTATTGGAATTGGATACCTATCTCCTTATGTAACAGTGTGATTTGCAACCAAAACGAGTCTTCTGGAAAGAAGAGAATGGTTGGACTTTTCAGGCCCGGTGGCGCAGGTGACATCACGTAACCTCCTATTCTCTGGAAAAGTTAAAGATGAGCAAAGAGATAATTGAAGCATAAAGCATATGGCATGTGGTTAAGCTAGCAGACAAGAACCTAGGTGAAGTTTCTGATAAACTGTAAACACTTACCTTGCCCTAGCTCTAACAAAGCGTATTCCTTCTATCTGTCTCTGCAACTAGCATAAATAGAACAGTTCCCTGGAGACATTTTTTACTGCAGTAGACTTTAAGGTCTTAAATTTGCAATCTCTACACAGTCAACAGACCTATTGATTTTTACTGATATTTTGAAGGGATTTATTTCTGCAAAGCGAAATACAGAGCAAATGTATTCTAACACTACTGTCAGTAAATTCACTTTAAAGAAGTAGAGCATTTCCCTGTAGGAGAATATTATTTGCTTTTAATATCCTGTAAGTCGAAATGTTCATGACCCGTGGCTTTAAATAAAGTGAAAACCATTCATTACAATTGAATGCTTGCTTTGGTGGAAGAGGTGCAATATCAATATTGACAATAGAATTAGCCTTTTGCATTCACATTAAGTCCCTATTTGCTCTGATGAAACTTGATGTAACATAATGCAATTGTTCAGCTGGTGGTCAGATTTTAATAGCTCAGAGTTCTACAAATTGTTTCTGAAGTGTGCACAACCTAGGAGGTGGAAAGCATTTGATGGAAAAATCACTGAAATGGATACACAGAACACGCTCCGTGGCAAAGAACTACTTGAAATCTACCGCAGCATTAGCACAAAGGACATCCCAAAAGATGAGAGAACATCTGTGCTGTTAACACTCAAATGTACAGTGAAGGTAAGTTTCAGTTTTCTATTTATTTTTAGCTTGAAGCTGTACTTTCCAAAGATGCTGTCACTTAATTATGTTGACACACAAGCAATGCTCCTGCTGGCAGACAAGTGCCATGATGATGGGCTGGCAGCAAGACAGCGCCGTGTACTACCTGGTGTGAGAGTGTACTTTACATTCCAGACACACTCTAAATTCGCATTTCACTTTGTCATGTGCATATTTGTCTTCAAGTCATGTTAGAATTTTAACCCCATGATTTTAGACTTCTTTGTATATTAATACATAATACAATTTTAGTATTATTTATTTAATTTTAGTATTATTTTTTTAATATTATTTTAGTATTATTAGGTTTACTACTTAATAGCAACCTTATGAGAACCATGGCAGAGATGTATGTGGAGATTACCATTTATTTTTTCTCAGTTCCTTGAAATACCTGTTTAGAACCTTATCTATCTGTTGGTTTGGATTACCAGTTTTATGGGTTGCAAATACTGATTTTTTTCTGCTTCTCTTTGCCCCTCACTCCCTGCCCCCACTCTTGCTGCCAGTGTTCCCAATGAATTAGAAGTTGGTTGCATTTTTTTTAAGTCTTTTATATTGGTTTTATTTATTTATTCATGTACAAAAAGAATGAGTTTCAAGGTCCTCTCAGGATGATACTGTTGACATCAGCCTAGAATAGAATACTGCTTCCTGATCTTATTTAAACAAACAAACATCTTGCTGTTTGTTTTAGTAGTGCCAGTATTTGATTTAAAGTCACTATGGCATTGAGAGGACTTCTGGTTTATGATCTCTTGCCAATCTTAATACAAGTCAGTATTGCTGTAGTGAACAAGCAAATTTCTGTTACTAGCACTGTCTTTTACCTGAGAAATCACTGAACTCTTTCACCTCTTACGTCTCTCTCTCTGGCAAATCTCCTGCCAAGCATTTGAAATACTGAAGTGACTAACTTCCAGGCCTACTGTCAGAGTCCCCCATGCCTTTTTTGTGGTGGATTTTTTGTGTTTATTTGTGGTATTTTTTTTAAACCCATCCACATTACACCTTCAATCTCACAGCCAAAGGAAGCTTCTTAGGGAAGTAATTCCTTGGGTTTTTGAAGACTTAAAATTTTGCACTTGTTGTGTACCCCTGCTAAGCATCTTTTAGTGCTTCCAGGCTGCCAGTTCCTCACAGCTTTGGTATACATATACAGGCCCCTTAAAACAGAATCTGTAAGCATTCTCACTTTTGGAGTTCTTTACAGTTGTTTCATTGGAGATTGTTTCCCTGAGACACTAACGGGTTCTGTGAACACGTTCTTACATTAACTTACAGAGGTAGCAATGGTAACGGGCATAGAATCCATAGTTTGCTTTCATATCTGCATTGAATGATTTTGTTTGTTTGCTTCTTTATTGTTGTGGAGTTTATTTTCCTTTTTTTTTTTTCAGGAACATGAATGTAAATTAACACAGGAAATAGTGTCATTAATTGACAGGGAAATTGATCTTATGTCAAGAGAGGTGAAAGAATGCAACTTGGAAGGACTGAGGAAAAGAATTTGTACATTATTTCTTCAGTATATTAAAATTCCAGAGTGTAACCCTGAAGTTGCTGGGTTCCTTAAGGTATTATTCTTATTTTGCAGCCTTACATTGTGGCCATTGAATTAAGGAGAAGGGGAATGGAAAACATTGAAAGCTTTTTTATTTTACATTTTGCTGTAGAATTGGTGGAGGAGTTCCTCAAGAAGTAAAATATAGCAAGTATATAGGCTTCACAGAAATAAATAAATTTATTTAGTTATATTAGGAAGCATGGGGAATAGACATGGTTATAAGCACCTGACAAAGTGGCTGGTAGCACTAAAAGAGCCCAGGAGCTCTTGTGTCTGAAGTAACAACTCTGAAAGTTATAAATGGTAGATCTTATAGGATGGTATCAGCAAAGCAGTACCAATATACTGAGAGAGCAATTCATGTTTTTTCTACTGGTCAAGAGGCAGCATGCCATGCATCCAGAAAGGAAGAACATTGCCCATGACAATGTCTAGTGAGCTTGCACCTAAGCCTTCTGTTGTAGAATCAGTTGCTATTGTGTGCGAAGAAGATGTAGTTAGTTTTGTGTGATTGTTTTTCTTTTCTGACTACACATTACAAATAAAAATATGATTCAGTATCACATGTTGCTGCTTTAAGTAGCAATGTCTATTTTTCATCTATCAGAAGAGCATTCCTCATACAGTGGTCAGTGTTACCTCAGGAGCAGAGAACCTGTCAGATTTAGATGCAGATGTTAACTAACCATTAATTTTACACTAGGTTTATTAGCAGATGTATCATAGCAGAGACTAAAGATTATCAGACTGCTCAAACTGGTCCCTCTGCACAGACTATATTATATTCTTTCCAGAACCCATGAAGGAATATGGGGATGAGGAAGTCTCTGTCAAGTTCTGTTTATTTTCTTCCCGTGTTGTTTCTGGACATGTGGGTCTGATGATTTTGTATTCTTATGCCAAAATATCAATATGCCCATGATCTCAGAGTTTCATCTTTGACATAAAGGGCAGATTCTACATGAAAAATTAAATGCAAAGAATTTAGTTTCTGTTTTCTCTCTGTCGTCATCTTTCCAGAATAACTGACAATCTGCATACATAAAAGCACCAGGAAGAGCACTGGAACATAATGTTTAGGATCTTCATATAGCTTAAAAATGCATTGACTGATTTATATAACTGATTTTAACAAATGCAGTAAGAAAATAGAGTGACTTTTGGTATCCTATCTAAGAAAAATCACAACACTATTGGATATTTTAAAATAAATACTTCTAGCTTTTACATATTAAAATACTTGCATGAAGATATGGAAAACGTATCCTGACAGAGTTAGAGTGACATACAAGTAATACAAAGATACCTTGTGGTAAATTAACTCTTTTTTTTTTTTTAATTTTTAGGTTCCACAAAATCCCTTAAAGCTTTATAAAAATGTTTACTTCTGTCATAGCTGCGAAAATTACTTACCATATACTGAGTTTCCCATTCCTGCAAATTCCCGCACCATTGGCAGATGTCGCTCATGTTACCAGCTTGATAATGAGGCTCGGAAACGAGAAGCATATTTCAAGTACAGACTTATACTAGAAAATCTCAGAAAGTCTGAAGTTGATTATCAGGATGATACTAAAATTGTTTTCTTAGTTCAGGTACTGTTGGAAAGAGCATTGGTACTCACAGTAACCAGTGGCTTTGACTATATGTCCTTTATTTTGTGTATGTTGTTGATAGGTTGAGAAAAGGGCTAAAAGCTGCAACTTCTTCTTGTGATATGTGATGTTCCACACCATAAAGCAGCAGCCTTTAAACTCTTGAAGCATAGATGTACTTTCAGAGGTGGTTTGCAAGCTATATATCGCAAGAAATCTAGCTGACAGATCAAACAATCAGATGTTCCAACAGCTATGCTAAAAGTATATATGTATGTCAAAATGCTCTTTAGCCAAGTGATCATATGACATGTGCATAGACTTTCTTTTTTACCCAAAGCTTTATTTGGATTTTTACATGGGTGCAAGACTTGTAGAATGAAACACGCTTCTTCCTTTTTAACCCTGTCTTTCGTTTCAGCTTCCAGATATGCAGTACCTGATTGAGAACATATGGAACTCCCAGTCAGCTCTCAGTGCCTGCGGTGACCTGTATGAGTTGGTTATGATCAGGTGGGATAAGCAGCATGAGTGGTCTCCATGGAACACTATTCTCCTCACTAAAGAAGAGGCAGATGCACATCTTAAGCTGTGTAACCTTCAGAAGGTAAAATTCAGTGGGCTTAATTTTTTACATTATTTATGTTAAGTTTTAATAGAATCCTGTGACTAATTATGTTGGGCCAAATTTAGTCATTACACTTGTCCATGTTTAAATTGGCTCATTGTGACTGTTTAAATGATACAAGGCATCTGGCATGTACAGCTCATTCTGTGTACCTGAACTCTGTCTGGCCCCAATTCTCCCTCCTGAAATGCAAGAAGCTAAGTGGCCTCGTCCCTGCTGCCTGCTGAGAACAGTGCCACGCAGGTGCTCCTCAGAGCAGATCGGACAAGAGCTAGCCTGGATGAGAAGCACACTAAAGACTAACCACAAATACTGTGACAACTGCGTGCCTGTGCTCTTGCACATGCTCTGGACTCAACAGTTTCTGGTCTTCTAAATTTCTCATTAAATAGAAGAATGGTTCTTTGTCTAGAACATACCCATTTGTCATCATAAAATTGGTCACTAATTTCTTACATAGATGTCAGCTAAGTATCCCTTACAATGTAACCTTAGACATTGCAATTAAGCAGTAAAAACAGAATTTCTCTTCTGAATTCAAAACACTTAGGACTAGGTTAAACTCATCATCATAACTGTATTTTTACACCAATCCCCCCAAATTCCATATTTAAACATGGTAGTCTGTGAAATATCTCTCCACTTGATCATATATCAAGAGTATTTTTGTAAGGCATGGGGGAATCCTGAGTTGTGTTTGTCCTGCAGTTAATAATGGATTATTAAGCCTTTCAGCTCCAGGTTATTGATTTATGTAAGTAGTGATCTGCAGTCATTGTTGCCTAGTGTTCTTTTGTTCAGGGTGTTCTTAATTCAATTTTTAACTCTATATGTGTGCATCAGAAATGCAGCTTCAGCTGTTATGTATTGCCCTTCTTTTTGGAATTCTTAAGAGGATGTGATAACTAAACTGACAGAGCAAATTAATTGCTCTCTTTAAACATTTGCTTTATGGATGAAATACATCAGGGAATTCTAAAGGTGAAAGGAATTCTGCCATCCATTGTATTTTGTGTGTGATTGCCCAGCTTGTGTCTTCAAGCAGACATGTTTAACTGAGCTTTAGCTTTAGAAGGCAAAATCAGTTTCAAGCTGGAAATCCCTTTATTGACTTCTCTGACTCACTGTGAGTCAACAAGGCTATTCAGACCATCTGAATCTAGTGATGCTCCTCAGCATCCATAAATTTCTATTACCAGCATTATGGCAGGCAAAGATCCTGATTAAGCACTTCTCTGGTTTGATGCCATGAGTCTGGATGTCATAGTCAAAGAAATGCCATTAACTTAATTAGGTCCAGAGCTTCAGTGGATGGGGGAGCTAGGTCAAAACAGGTAAGCTACACAAGCCTACCTAAAAATCATGAGCTATTTTCGTTAGCTCTTGCAGCAAAAATAGAAGTAAACCAGCTGTAGTGAGGAGTCACCTTTCTTCACTGGTAATGACCAAATCTTTGTTTCAAAAAAAAAAAAAAAAAAGAATGTGAAATAAGGAAAATGAGGCAAAGATAGAATGTTGTAAGTTGAATCAAAGTTTCTCATTCACTGAAACAAAAAAGGCATCTCAAGACATTTATTTCATAGCAATTATTCATAATGATGGCTACAGCAACAGCAAAGGGTTTTTTCAACTAAATATTTTGGTTATTTATTCCATCATCCAAACTACTACTAATCACTAGGAATTTAGGAAAAATGTCACCACTGCATGCAAATGCTGACTGAAATACTTGGCTGCCATGATTAGTTGTAAATAATGACTCTGATTCTTATCAAGGAATGCCCCTACAGGCTTCATCTTGCAAATGTTGATATCTAAGCATTGTCTTACTTAATTTTCAAATGTAAGTACAAATGTCCTTACCTGAAAAAAAGAAATAAATAAGCTTTATCGTGAATGGATAAAAAACATTATTCTGGTTTTAAAACATGACTAATATTTCGTAAGGAGTAATTTCACTACTGGGCCATAAGATAGTAGTACAGAACTACAAAATATTTCATTATGTGTATATAAATAAATTATCTGCCTTAGTTTATTAAAGGGTCATTATTTATAATGTATAAAATATGTCAAAATGTTTATAATGTCTGACATATGAAGCAAAACACAGAGTTGTAGATATTTTAATTGAATTTATGGGATTTGAATTTATTTTTCTTTTCAGGCTTATGAAGCTCCATTTATTTACAAAATAAAACAAAAGCATATCTGGGCACAAAACTACTTTGCTCAGTTTCCGGCGATGTCATCATTTTTGCATAGAAGTAACAATCAGGCTAATGCAAATTCCTGCAAAAAACATAATTCTTCGAAGTTAAAGAAGTGAACTAAATTCCAAGGTTTTAAAGAAATACACTTTTTCATCAGTACCTTAATTGTATTACAGAGATCAGAATAAACTTCTGAGGATAAAATGATTTGATCTCAATCAGTTAATTTAACTGCATTTCAAGTTTTGTAACCTCATTTAAAACAAAAATAAAATGTTGTTAAAGAGCTTTGTAAATTCTCAATTTTTAGAGCAACGATTGTTTTTCTGTGTATTCCTGCATTGCTTGGAACATTCTGTCTGTAGTGTAATATTCCTGTTAGGCAAACTCTGTTAATTCTTTGTCACCCTTTAATTAGAAAATTAATACTATAGCACTGTATTGAATTAATTTTTCTTGTGTTAAGCACATAAGGCAGAAACCCCCTCAAACCATGGATTCATACAGAACAACAGAATAGATATACCTTTGCAGATATAGCTGCTTTGCCCTGCAAACATTTGTGCAAAAGAGTAACTTTACTTTTTGTAGCTCATCTTGATGTTCACAGTGGAACTGCCAGCATGTAATTATTGTATTCAATGTCTTGAAATTATTGTAATTATTATAATTTATCACTCATTATAATAAATTATAATGAGTATTATTTATCATATTTTGTAATACACATTTCAGACTGTTTGAAATATGTTTACTTTTGAGGAGTTTGTATTATTTGAAGAAGTAAATTCTCTCTATAGCTAAAAAAGTTTATGTTTTATCATAGTTACAGAGAAAAACATGATATGGTGTAAATTCAAAAATCCAAGAGAAAATTGCAAGGTTCTTCTTGAAACCTCTGTTACAGATGTGGTTTTGACCCAGCCTTTTGCTCTGACAAATGAAACTGTATAGGAAAAAGCAGTAGCATTTACAGAGAGAATAAGCACATATTTGGCACGAAACAACTGAAAACTGGATTGACTCCCTCAAAAGAATATGAACTGTAGAACCAGTACCTGGATGACCAGTGCATTTTAACATCAGTGGAACCTTTCCATTGATTTTACCATTAAATTGAGAATTTTAGTTTAATTAAATTCTGGATTTTAATTCAGTACTGAATTAAATTGTAGAATTACTTAATTGTAGAATTCTACTAATTGTAGAATTGCAGCACATGAGTATTCCAGTTGACTTATGTGCTTTCTGACATCTGAACCTTAGGATATGAATGGCTGCTAAGTCTGAACTTCCTCCAGTGATAAAAGGAGTTTTGAAGTAAATTATGGGTTGAATGGCAATGCGTCACATAGAACCTGCCTCTTTATACATTTGTTTCCTTTCTTTTTAAGCAGATTTTAAAAAATGTAATTTACAATTCCAGAAGGATGATTTAAATAAACAGTAAGGAAATAGTTCAAAAAATATGAAAAGGTAGTAGTCCATTGATTTCAATGCAATGCAGTGTTGGAGGTTTTTGGAATCCTAGAATCATTTCAGTTGCAAGGACCTTTAAAATCGAGCCCAACCATTAACCTGACACTGCCAAGTCCACCATTAAACCATGAATCTAAGTTCCATATCTACACGGCTTTTAAATACCTTCAGGGACGGTGACTCCACCACTCCCCTGGGCAGCCTCTTCCAATGCTTGACCACCCTTTCAGTGAAGAATTTTTTCCTATTATTCAACATAAATCTCCTCTGGTGCAACTTGAGGCCATCTCCTTCTGTTGCTCTAGACCCTTCACCAGCTTCACTGCCCTTCTCTGGACATGCTCCAGCACCTCCATCTCTTTCTTTAGTGAGGGGCCAAAAAACTGTATTCAAGGTGCAGTTTAATAGTGAACAGCATTTGAGGTGTGACCTCACCAGGGCCAAGTACAGAAGGACAATCACTTCCCTAGTCTTGCTGTCCACACTATTTCTGATAGGATGCCATTGGCCTTCTTGGCCACCTGGGCACACGCTGGCTCACGTTCAGACAGTCATCAGCCAGCACCCCCAGGTCCTTTTCCACTGGGCAGCTTTCCAGCCACTCTGCCCCCAGCCTGTAGTGCTGCCTGGAGTTGTTCCGACAAAAAGGCAGGACCCAGCACTTCACTTTGTTGATCTTCCTACATCTGGCTTCAGTCCATTGATCCAGCCTGTCCAGATCCCTCTGCAGAGCCTTCCTACCCTCTGTCAGATCAACACTCCTGCCCAGCCTGTTTGCAAACTGATGGAGGGTGCCCTTGATCCCCTCATCCAAATCATTGGTAAAGACATTTAACAGAACTGGCCCCAGTACTGAGCCCTGGGGAACACCACTGACTGTCTGCCAGCTGGATGTAAACTCCACTCGCCACCACCATTAGCTCTTTCCTGGCAGTGCTGTTTAGGCACACTGTGAAAATTTTGTGTAAATAGTTAAAAATTTGTGCTGGAATTACAGTGAGTTGGATGCTTGACTAATTATTTGGGACATGGCTTTCAACAAAATAAGTGCCTTGTAACTAATGTCATCCTTCAAATCAGTGTCCAAAAATGGCATTTGAAAGCATAGAAATGGAAAGTTTTAGGACATGTTGTATGGAAAGAGAGCTGTTGCAAGATAGAAAAAGTATTTTCAATACTTAGGATAGCTGAGGTATTTGTTAGGGCAAAGCCAAGTAAAACCAACATAACTGAAATAGTATGTATTTTTTTAAATGTATCATAATGGAAATTAGCATAAAACCCTTCATGTTAGTGGTCTTAAGCTGCTAATTTTGATTATTATAAATGTTTTGTTGATATTGTTACTGAATTTAAAACCAATTTTTTTTTACAGCTTTTTGTCCATAGCATTTATAACTGTACTGCATTTTGAGAAGGAATTAATTCTAAATTTTCTCTAATAGTTACTGTATTGATTCATCTCTATATGTAGCTTATATATGACATTTAAAAAGGTACTGGACAAGTATGAAGAATGAAAATGTTCTCTGTATCAGACAGTGAAGAATACTGGGAAAGCTAACTGAAAATATCAGAGTCAGAGTAAAAATACTCCATTTCTAGAAGAAGTAATTGCACTTTATCAGGAAAAGAAAACTGTTCAGCTAAAGGGTTAGACCTGCCTAAGTTTCTAATAAAACTGAGTAAATTCTTTAAAAGCACAGCTGATCATCTTTGCTTGTTAGAGTTACTCAATAGATGGTTTTAGAATCCGTTGGTAAAAGGGCCTTTTGGAGCGCAGAGCCTTCCAGGATAATGAGAACAAATGACTGCAAAGTGTCAGTACCTCTTCAAAGAACAGAATGTGAGGTGAAATCCTAACCTCCATTCACTTCTGATAAGTGGCTGAAGTGATAAGCTTATCAAGTCTCTTAAATCATAGCTTAGAGGTTGAGCTCATGAGGAATCCATACTCCTGAAACACTCCGGAAGGGCTGATGAGAGTTGCTGGGATTGACTCAGTTCTTTCCCAAAGACTCTCCCTCCCAGGTAAAGGGGATCAGCCCGTATGGTGTGTAAGGTTCCTTCTGCACTAGTAAACACACAAGGCCAATCAACAACTTCTCTTACTTCACAGGATTCTTGTGAGCAGGAGTTTTCGAGCATCAATCAAAATTTGCCTTCTCCCCACCTCCAAGACCACTGGCAATCCATTTCCAGAGGGAAAGGTTCTAGCTTTCTTCCCAGATGCACAAGTGATTAGTATGGTAATGTGCAAGGAAACACATGTGTTTTACCTCCCCTCTATCAAGAGGAAAATCCATGGTTTTTTCAGGATGTAAATTTCCCTATTTATATCTCAAAGGAGGAAGAACTCAGAGTAATTGTTTTCTCCACTTCCTTGCCGCAAAAATATGTCCAAATGAGCAAAGTATTAGGTCTCTTCATAGATAACAAAATTATTGCAAACAGTGATAAAGCAAGATTCTAAATTAAATATGTGAGGGTAGCAAAGTAGTTGCTGATTCCCATTTGGCATATGGAAAGTACTTTTTCAATAGGAAATTACACTAATAGTAACTGAGATAAAAACCAAAATCATTGTCTTGGGTTTTTTTAATTATTATTTATTTTTAAAGAGCTTAAATTTAAATAAGTCTATTAGCTGAGCTGGGAGAAGTTCTTTAATATGCTGCTGTAGTACCATGTTAGCTCCCAAACCTGTTGGCTAAGGATGAAATTTGCATGCAAAATTGATGGGAGTTATTTTTGTCACCTATATATAGATAGTGCTCCTAGTTTATCTTGTGAAGTGTCCTTATCACAACAGTCATCTGTGGCATGTCTTGCAGGCCTAAATTTACCTTCATCATTCACACTTCTTTTTTAGTCCAAATTTTTTACATCAGGAATGTAGAATTCTGGAGTTGAGAGTTTTGGTGAGGTTTGTTTGTTTGTTTAAAGAGCATTGGCAAAAGACATTAGGCTTCCATCATCTTCATCTTTTCTCTCCAATTATTTTTTATGAGTCCCATCTTTCAACTTCAGCAGGATAAGAAATACAGATGATATGTGATAGGCATACAATTGTAAAAGAAAGCATGTAAAAATGGGTAGGAATAGAATGTAAATACAAAGTATGTCAATATTACAGCTGCTTTTAATAAAATTTATTTAGTTAACTGGGGATGCATGGTAATAGAGATATTTCCTTCTTAACTGCCATTTCATAATTATTTCACCGTAGTTTGATTTTCAGTATTTCAAATCTGGTTTGCATTTTAAAAAATCTTCATAATAAAGCAATTCTAAACCTGGACTCAAGATCACACATGAATTTTCAAGGAAAAAGCCCTGTGGAAATGCAACAGTAAATTGTGTGCGCTTTTGTGTATGCCAACAGACATTAATAAAAAGTGGGCTTAGGTTCCTGCTCACAGATAAAAGAACCACTTTTGATCTTGTCTTATCTTAATTAAATGAAAGAATATTTTTGTTAAAATCTCTTTGCAATAGGTATATTTTTTCTTACCATTTGGCAAAAAAACACCCTTTATTTTTAGGAGTGAAGAAGGAGAAAATATATGCAGATATATTTGTGAGCTAAATTTACTTAGTGAGGCAAATTAAAATCCCACTCAATAGGTTCTCCTCATTCCTTTTTTTTCAAAGCTTTCTTCACTTCAGTTTTTCCCAAGCTGTGGTTTGTGGAAAAATATTAAAAAGGAAAAGTCAGTTTGTTTTCAGCTAAAAGTTTGTTCATAAGTGATACGGTAATCTGAGAGAAAACAATCTGGTTTTGTTTCAAGAAGTTTTAAGACTGTTTCTGTAAGGAATGTGTGTATTCAGAGAATACAGAGTATATCCACCAACTGTGCATCTCACTTGTGTGTATTGGAAGCTTGTAATAGTGAAGAAACGGCCAAGCTCAGTATGTGATGACGGGGCCGATGGTGATCACAGCACGTACGGAAACCGGGTGGAGTCCTGTGGTTTGTGTTGCCACAGCCATGGGGAGGAACCGGAAGTGAGGCTAGAAACCATGTGCTCATGTTCTGCTTGTTGCCCAGAAATGTTTTGTACAAACCAAGTACACCTCCTACCAGGAAATATTCCATGCAACACAACAGCACAGAATGGTGGGTTTGACCCCAATCCCACTGACAGTGCTTTGCACAATAGTGGTTAATAAGGTATAAAATGTACCTCAATTTTGTACCTCACTGGGGAATGAGAATTTGACAAAAAATTTTAAGGGATAGGTGGACAGGTTTGTTTTTCTTGCCCTCCACAAAAAGGGCACCTTTTGGTAAGTCTTGGGTCCTCAGTTATGCTGAGTATTGACCTGGGAAATTAAACTTGTGATTGCAGTCTTACTATTAATGCTATATATTCTGCAGCTACTGCATTTGTCACCAGCAATCCCAAAGAACCATATAGGCTGCATTCAATAAACCATGTGATTTGTGAACCCAACTGGCTCTTCTGAATGTGACCAGGCCTGCAGACTATTTGTGCATCTGACATAGGGCCTAGGGTGATGTTCTTGCAACAGTGTGTGAATCGGTTAGTGCGTCAAATACTGTCCTTCTGCAAAATTGAGTTTTGTTGGAAATTCTGTGATTCACTTATTCTGCCTAGGTACTTCTGTTTCTACCTCTGTCTTTGTGGTCTGGTTTGCTGTCTTACCTGTACACACCCTTAAACAGATGAACAAACACTGGCTTGTTAAAGAGAAGAGGTAGGATTTCTAATATATCTCTGAGGAGCAGAGGAAAAAGTACAGTTAAAGAGTTAAATTCTGTGTTATGTAAAAGTAGCATGGAAAAGAAAAGGAACATGAGAATGTTTTATTGCTGTCTTCAAAATTATTAGTGTTTTTGTCCCAGAAATCTGATTTCAGATTGAGTTGATGAACAAATTCCCTTATGTTAGGCAACCACACTATAACAATGTACTGTAAGTTAAGGCAAATAGATTTAACTGATCCAGCTACATGTGCTCAGACAAACGTGTCTTCTGACCTCTATTTGTGTCTTCTTGTACAATTTTCATTGTGCTTCCTTATTTTTCCCTTATCACAACTCGTTTTAACATAGCTCAGAACTTCTTTTGTGCATGATCTCTAATGTCCTGTTCTGATGGTGAGGAGGCATTTGTGCCCAGAGCTAAACACGTGCTGAGACTGCTGCTGCCTAATGTAGTCACAAGGTGTAGGAACAGCTCAGTGTTTGGCAGGCACAAAAATGTGTGTCAGGGCAATTTGCTTCCTGGCATGAAGGAATTCTCTAAGACTATTTTGATCTTGCATGAGACTTGTGAAATACTGAAGTCATGTCACATTCTGAAGTGATTACAATTTGCCCCTGACTTTAGATATTTTTGATTTCTGGGATAGCATCACTGCATGCTAAAGATAGCTTAACAAAAGTGTTTCAGTGGCTCTGAACGTGCCATTTTCTCTCTCTCTTCCTTCTTGCTGGAATCTGCAGTTTGTTGCAGATTTCAAACCTGTCAACACCCAAATGTGTGACGCCAGATCTCAATACATGTGAAAAACTAAGCTGAGGGACATGATAACATGTAGCAGGGGAAGAAGATAGAAGTTCTGCAGAATACATTTTGTGCAGTACAGAAAACTTTTCTGTAAACTCCATTTTGAAGTTGTATAACTGTTATCAGCCTGCCTAGGACAGGAGTTTGGACTTCACGGCTCTCCCCTGCACTTGAAGGTTAGAGGAAACTGTCAGTGCTTTCACTGCAGAGAGTTTTACGAGCTGCTTAAACCACAAACCTGAAAGCATTAAAAATACGAGTGACTCCCAAGTTCAAGTGAAGGAAGTTCATGTTTTGAAAACCCCCCCTGCTGTTGGGGAGCAGCGCCAGCCCGCAGCCTGGCTGAATCCGGCCAGCAGCAGCCCGAGCGGGAAGTGCAGCTGTGCACACGCTCGGGCTCTCCCGCTGCAGCTGGCAGTTCCGCAGGCCCTCGCCTGGAGCCATGACACGGCTCTGCCCGGCTGCTCCCGCCCGGCTGCTCTGCACCCTTGCTGTGCTGCTCAGAACCTCTCTGGCAGTGGATCATGTGCCGATGCTGCTTTGGTCAACTCAGAGGTAAGAAATCGAGCAAAAGTATCCCTGCTTATGCTACTGCTCTGTGTGTGTGTGCACAGAATATATTGTGCCATCGATGGTGGTAAATCAGCTCTGGGCAACGAAATTGTCCAATAAATAAATTTGCACCTTGGCCATCAAACAAGCCAACAGATGATTTTGCCCATTTTTATTTATAATTTTAGTGTTCTACATTGAGCAGAAAGAAGTAAATAAATTCTGTAAACTAAAAATCTGAAGTAG
>NW_024580671.1:21028714-21053510 GCF_017639235.1 Corvus kubaryi | reverse complement strand
TGCCTTCTCTCAGAGGATATATTTCTAAATTTGCCCAAACTGGAACACCAGGATTACCCTTTCCCAGGAGCAGAATCTGGCACTTGCTTATGTTAGATTTCATGTGGTTGGTGATTTTCCAGTACTCCAGTCTATCCAGATGACTTCTATAATTTCTAACAAAATAGACATGACTGAGCAATATACAACCATGCTCCTCAATGTCTTAAAGGTTTCATAATCACACTGAAGTGGAATTTAAATAATCAGTAAACAATAAAACATGGAAACAAACTTACCAAAACGACTAACACTATCTACTCCATTAATGATTGGATTATAATCTGGATTATCTTCTAGTCCAATCTGTTAAAAAGAAATTGCATATTTTAACAGTACAGGCTTCACAAAAACAAAACTGAAAGTTACCACCAAAATTATGGATTATTTAAAGCCAAACAAATGTATTTTGCCCATTTGCTTTTCTGCAAGAATCAATTAGAAAGATACATGTGATTTTTTTAACTCAGTGATCACATACTGGAACCAGTTAAATTCAGTTTGAACATCTGCTGTGTTTCAAGGCTATTAAATGACACAAAGATATATTTTGTTTACCTCAAACAAAATTGATAAAGCTCTTAACTTTCCACTTCCTTTAACTGCCTCTTCAAAATCTGTAAACTGATCTGCATCATAGCAGTAGATTTGCATCTGCAATTAAAAATATATTCAAATGTTACATATACAAAATTTTTTAAAAATTAAGCAATTATTTATATTCCCATTTTGAGGAAAAAACCCATCCAAACAAAAGAATTGAATACAAATATAGGGATTTTTTACCTATCTCATTTGCGTTATCTGAGGATACAGAACAGAACTCATCAACATTTAGCTACATAAAAACAACCTCTCCTGGAAAACTATTAAGGATGCAGCAATTACCCTTTCAAGGAGCACAATGCTTTCCATAGATAATACAGTAAGCTGAGATAATGGGACACCTGATCTAGAGTACTTGGTGACATGAATCTTGACATCAGTGATAAAACATGAATAATATGTCCCTACTGCATCTGCCTTGCTGCAAGTGTGGAGAAGCATTGGTAATATAACATTACCAGGCATTTTGAGCCCACATCCGTCTGCTGTCATGAGCATTGATTTTGTTGCACCCCTTTCTCTCTTTCTCCAAATATGGGTGGGAAATCTTCTCCAGTGCTGGGTGACCAACATATATGGGGGAGTGACCTGCTCCTACTAGC
Organism: Corvus kubaryi; assembly: GCF_017639235.1. Classification (NCBI taxonomy): domain Eukaryota; kingdom Metazoa; phylum Chordata; class Aves; order Passeriformes; family Corvidae; genus Corvus; species Corvus kubaryi. Next base: position 21,052,263 of record NW_024580671.1, on the reverse strand, counting down.
TTTCCCTCAGATGATGATGGAAGAGAGTACTCTCTGATGCCTTGTCAGGACAGATGGAGTGTGACTGGGAATTTTTAAGTGGCTAATGAGGTAAAAGAAATGACACTGTCCAGGGATTGCTCCTGGCTTACCACTCTCCCCCATGTATAGGCCAGCCCTGGCACTGTTGCTTTGCTTTCACATAGAAGTTAAAAATCCTTGGAATGAGGAACAGGACAGTTGCCTGCCACAACTACCTCCTTTTAACTGGAAAATGAAACAATGCCATGTCGAGGGAAGAAAGTTTGGCCTTTGTGCATCCCAGCAAGAGTTGCTCCTCTCCTCCACCCCACTCCCATGCTGCTGCAACCCATTCTGCCAAACCAGCCAGGGGAACACTGGCCTGGCTGCCTGTCAGTGTGGCTGCACCCAGGACCTGCTCACCTGGCTCTTGGCACACCACTGCCAGCTCTTTCCAGCCCAGCAACATGGGCCACGCTTCGTCTCTGCGAGGCCCAGCAGCTTCCATGGGCTCTCAGCAAAGCCCTGACTTTGAGAAGTCCATCTACACCTTAAACAATGAACTGATGAGGAATACAATGGGCCAAACTTGTAGGAGCTTAACTTTTAGTGGGAGCTTTGTCAGATTAGTAGAACTGACATCTAATATCATCTTAGAAGATGTGCAAAAATGCAGTTTAGACATTCTCAACATGCCACTAACACCTTAAACTGCTCTTCTAAAATGCATCATTTATTATTAATTTGAATTTAAGTGAATGGTTATATTTGCAAATAGACTTAAGAGATAAACAAAGGAATTTTGTAGAGTATTAATGTTGCAGAACACCAAATTGTTGAAATCATCAAAATTAATTCTGTACTTTACCTCAAGAGGAAATTTTTGTCCTTCTAAACTATGTTCCGATCCATCTGATGACGCGTTGCATTTTCCCCAGTGAAAAGTGATCTTGCTTGCTTTGAATATGGTGTCTAATCCACCTCCACTCACATAATAATCGCTTGTCAGATTAATTTCCACTGAACAAATTGAGAAAGAGGGGAAAAAAAAGGAGTGTCAACATAAAAGCCAGCCAAGGCATCTATAACTCTCATATTTCAGTATTAGGTGCTAGAAGATAAACATGATACACTTATTTCTCTGTATTTCATAGCAATTTTGACAGGAAATTGATTATTTAAACTAAGTAGTAAGTGTGGTAATTCACTACTAGCATGGAGAAGTATGTTTAATTTCATGCTATAATTTATAAAATAATAATTTAATGAAGTGCACTTGTCTCCTGTTATCTGAAACTAAACACAGAACTACACTAAAAAGCTGGTCTAGACACCAACTGGCTGTCTAAGAAAATAAATTCCTGAAATACATACTTTCCTGAAAGCACCTGTGTTTTTAACAAAAAGGAAAATACACACCTGCCCCCAATTTCTACCATAATTCTATATACAAATCATGAGGCAACATGACAGAAGAATATTTCAGCCAGTTCCTAGGTGGACTGTCCTGACATAAGACTCCTTAGCTGTGGAGCTGTCTCCCATGGGAAAAAGCAATGACAGGTTTTCAGCTAGACATAGCTATACACAACCTGTAGATGGGACAGAGCATTTGTCTTCTGGAGAGAATGAGCAGGGTGGAATAGACTGAAGCCCCACATTTTGGCTTTCCCACCTCCAGCAACTGTGAACTTGACTTCTTGATAAAATAGCACTAATAGAGTTCAGTTTCACTGCATTCCTTTCCTCAAAACCTTAAAGACCATTTAAACAAGCTTAGCAGTCCCTCATATAATATCTGAATTGCTGCAGATGAGAAAGAGCTCAGTTCACTTTTAAGGACTTTAAAGAACGTTTTCTCAGGGGCATCTTGAAAAGACAAAGGACTATTTATCTCTGCTAGTAGGGCAAGAGGGAAGTAAGTGATCTGTGTATGCAGGAAGTACATGACAGAGCTAAGCACGGAAATTAGGAACAATGATGCTAAACTGAACTGAACTGAACTAAGCCAAACTAAACTAAACCAAAAAGGCTGATCTAGGGGTCCCCCTGGAACTGGTAGAAGGTCAAAGACAGTTGTTGAGCGATACCTTCCCACACCTATGCCCAAACCAAGGAACAGTACTATACTTCTAACAAGCAGCTTTTAGTTACTGCTTTCCTGGATTTATAAGTGGTTGTAAAAAGATTTGTCTGATAATTCAGATGACACAGTTAGCTTTTTTCATGGCTGGGAGAAATAGGCACTTGTAGGTATAAATCACTTCTTTCTAAAATACATTTCTAAGATTGGTAAGACAAATCAGACCACGAAAGCACCTATTTCTCTTCTTTGACTGTTAGAAGGTGTCTATGTGAGTAAGTCAGACGAACATTTCTATATTATATGTGTCTATATGTAGGTGAGATGAATCCCAACCTGAGTTTTTTGTAACTTCAACTCATCCATTAAGTGCTTTCAGATGAGTGGGTAATTTACTCATACTTTTAAAAAATAATTTTTGCCTACCCAGTACAGACTCTGGATATGTAGTAATAATTACCATAATTTCACAGCAAATGCCAACTTACTGTTTACCTTCAATGATGTGCCCATGATGGGATGATAGTCACGATGTGATTGCTTTGGCTGTATCTGTACATGCACCTAATTTTTGTTTGTGTGATTTCTGTTTCATTTAGCTACTGTCATAGCTTTTGTGTTGCTTACTTATTTAATAGATAAATTCAGAATGCACCAGCTAAGTGAAATGAAAACGATCCATCAAAAGTCTTTGGTTGGTTCTTTGTCCTATATCACTTTTCTGACTTCTTAACTCCAAACATGAAATCTGACTTTTTTACCTGTTTTGCCAGTGTTGCGAATGAAAGTATCTTCCAAAGTTTCCTTTTCCCATCCATGGAATTTAAGTTTCTTCAGATTCACATTAACTTGGGTAAGGTCTCCGTCTATATTAATAGGTGATTGTTTGGCACCATTACAGGCAGAGTATTTCTTGCCCCAGTTCTTTTGGTTCAAAGTTCCTAGAAATCAAAACATTTGGGGTAAATACATTTAAACCCAAACTGGCATCCATATATTTTTTATTGTGATAATGTTAAAACACAGTTTGCAGTCTGAGATCAGAGTACCTGCCCTTCTTTTAGACTTTGTCTGTAGCAATATTTAACACACCTACCACTGATTCCTACCTTCAACAGTTAAGTCACACTCTGAACACTCTAGACACCAACACATACATTCTTATGAATCTCTAAGAAAAGAATAAAACAACAACAAAACCTTCATGAACAATGTACATAAAATGAAAAAAAGCTTTTAGACAAAAGGAATCAGCATGCAAAAAACTATGGAAATTGTGGAAAACTATCCTTTCCAAATAACTTTTAATCATACCAGTGTTAGTGTTCCTTTCACCCAATGAAGTCATCTATTCAGTAAGGTTTTTAAATATAAAGAAGGAGTAAGATGTTTTAAGAATTCCTTACACAGAGGGGTAAACTGAATTTACTCTGGAAAGGGAAAAAAAATGAGTGATGCTGTGTCTGAGAGCCCGGCTGTATGGCCCGCCTGTGCCCGTGGAGGGCTGTGCACTCCCACTCCAGCCATCTGTCTCCCTCTGGCAGGGAGGAGCTCCTGTGCTGCAGCAAGGGCCTTCTCCAGGGCACAGGGGCTGCGTGGCATTTCACTGGGGCCACTCCAGCCACAAAGTAGGGACACAGACAGCATATCCTTCACCAAAGACTTGATTACGTTCAAGAAATGAACAAGTACCCCACAAATCAGTATGATGCACTAGCAGCAGCTATGACAATCTTTTGTTTATATAACATACTAACATAAATAGCACAATATTTTGTGTGTGTTAATGTGTTTGTAAATATAGATTTTTTCCTGACAGGGAATTCTGGTAACATTTCAAAATGCTAATTAAAACCAAGAGTTAACTGCACAGATGTAAGAAAATGGAATTACTTCAGTTAACTTCCCACTTGCTAATAGTTAAGAACTAATATTAGTGTATGCAGTGCATATATTTGAATTCTATTAGGTATGTTGAAATAAACCAACACTCATTTACAGGCCAGTGTGGCACATACAAGTCTGTCAGCAAAGACTTGCTATCTTGTACTCCAGGCAAGGACAGCTCTCATATTGCACTCAGAAAACTCAGAGAGGGGAGAAGATATACAGCCAGTGCTGTAACCATGACAATAGGCAGTAATATGAGATGCTCACTTGGATAGCCAGCTAGCTAGAAAGACACCTGAACTAAATTATTGAGCAAGTACAAGTCAAGTGAGTTACCAGTATCACCTTGCTGCATCAGAATTACTGCAGATGGTACACAAACACATTTACTGCTTGCAAACAGCAACAGAAGAAACTGTCAGGCACAACAGTCAAACGACCTAAAGTGAGTTCAAGTCACAGGCTTATGAATGGGAGTAACCTACAGGTGGGAACTAGGGCCCTGTACCAAGCAAGCACTGGTCTCACTGGAAATGGCACACTGGGTAAGCTTTCATCTCCTCAAGTCAGACTTGTCCTGGACTTTAGTTGTCAGTTATAATTTATCACCTGGAAAAATAATGCAATATCCTGATTTGTAATGTACTTTCACAAGAAAAGAGTGGCTAATATTTCATCTCTTTCAAAAGCTTCCCTTAAGAAATTCTGAGCTCAAGTCAACCAATACTTGGAGATTAATCTGTTCAGATCTTCTACAGTGAATTTTCAGACAAATATTGAAGGCTTTTAATACCATGAAAGACAATGAAAAAAATATCTAAATTAGAATAATTAACTTTCAAACAGAAAAGCCTCCAAACAGGGTCAGAAAGCACAGAAACAACAATTCTCAGCTTGGCCTGTACATCACTGCAAACAGGCTCCTGTTTGCAACTCTGACTTTAGACAGCTCAGTGATTTTCCAAGCTGCAGTAAACTCTTTAAAGCTCTCCCTGCCACGTTTCTGCCAGCTTGGTCTGAGATGGCTGCCCATGGCCATCCCTTGGAGTTAAGCTGCACTCCCCACTCCATGCTCTATTTCTTTTTCTCCTTTTGCCAAAGCCAAATACTTCCCCAGACACCTGCAGTTGCCCCAAGGCAGTAGAAATCTCCATGCTTTCCACTGACATACCCAATCCCCCAGCTCACCTGCAGTCTCTCCTTCAGAACACCATCAAAAATCTTTTTCCAACATGCATTTCTGTCATTCTGCTCTTTCCGTCACTGACATTAGAACTGACTGAAAACACTACTCTTTTCTTTTTCCCTCTACAGTGCTTTTGGGAACCTCCTTCCATGCTTCTTTTGATGAATGCCATTATTGCATTTTTCCTTGTCTTTAAATTCTTTACTATGTGTGATCATGTTCAATAAAAACAAGTAAATTAAAATTAGAGAAACTATAATCTCCTTCCAACTTCCATAGTTTTGTATTTTCTGGTTTTTATGCAGAACTTAAGTTCTTCAATTTGATAGTCATTACCTGTGGCTCAGTGTGTAATAAACAAAGTCCTAACATGCACTTAGTGACAAAAATTATAATCTTTTCTCATCCCAGAAGACAGTATGTAGTTGTAGCATTGATAAAAATTATGGAGTAAAATGTACAGGAAATCAATGGCAGGGTTTGATCTGGGGCAGGAGCAAGGGGAATCCCATAAGGAATGGAGTCTGAGAAGGACTGGAGAACTGGAGTCTGCTCATGATGACCCAAATTACATTTGAGCAGCAAAATACATGTCTGTGCATGAATGCTGCAAATGCTGGAGCAGATACTGGTTGTGTCTATATTAGCAAACAGTGCTGAACAATACGAGCGGCTTTATAAAGTGAAACAGTTGATGAGGCTGAGGACCAGATGTCCATACCATATGTTTTTCAGAAGGTTTTTACCTCAGTCTAGCTCTGTCTGGTTCTATGGGCTGAATGCCCATTGCTGCTGAAGGGTATAAGGTACTTTCCTGCAACACAACTCCTGTTTGGTACCAGTTAAGATGAACCCATGCCACACACTGTGAGACAACTCTATCTTGCAAACCAAAGCCTAGTAAGTGGGGTGTAGACAGATTTGCTTCAAAAGTCCACTCCTGATCTGAACTAAAATGTTAACATAAATTCACCTGGTGTAGGCAGCAGGTGGTGAAACTGCTGCATTTTACATATCTTGCTGAAAGCCAAAGTAAAAGTGAAAGAACAGAATGTTTTTAAACAAGAGCAGATTGTTTTACTATAGGTGTTATGACGGAAATCATAAATCAAAGCTGTGCCAACCATTTTGAAAAATATTGTTTGAAAATGAATTCTCCGAAACTGTGCTTTGGAAATCTGAGGAGAACAAAAATATGCACAATGAATCTTGAAGAGTGCACAGAGGAAGAACGTTTGTCAAAGTTGTCAGATCTGAAGAAGTAACTGGCAATTCACAAAGAATGGAAATAAGCCTGAACAAAGTATGTTAAATGGAGGCCTGCCTATACCATAACCTTTACCACTCTTGTCCAGGGCAGAATACCTGAAGAAAATTTTCCTAGCCTTTCTTTCTAGGAAATGTTCACATCTAACTCTGCTCCTCAACCTTGGTCCCTATGATCCCATCCCTACAACAAGCATCCAGTTCTCCTTTTGGCTTCCGCTTCAGCTCTCCCTGAAAGAAAGAGGTACTGGAGTGTGTCCAGAGAAGGGCAACAGAGCCGGTGAAGGGTCTGGAGTCCAAGTCTTACTAGGAGCAGCTGAGGGAGGTGGGACTGTTTAGCCGGGAGAAAAGAAGGTCAAGGAAGACCTTTAATTAAATTGATGTGAATCCTAGGGTTTATTTTATAGATGAAAGAAAGCAGAAAAGAGAGATGGATTCTTCACCTCAACTTAATTTCTTCCTCTCCATTTTTCATCAGCTTATGCTTTCATGATGTTAAAATTACTTCTATAAACATAGATTGGACACACATAGGAGATTAAAGATAACCTTTCTGTGTGGACTACTTATAATGGATTTGCCTTATCAAAAAATGTTATTGACTTATCACTTCTAAGTGTTAAGTGATTTCCATTATTTTTTTTAGCAAACATATTTTAGCTAAGATATGAAAAACCAGAAATAAGGCCACAAAAAGATATGCATACTTGTACTGGGACAAAGCTTAAAATTAGATGCCGAATCAATATTGCTCTGAACTTTAAAATACAGATGTCTCAGTTATTATACCAAAAGTTGCACAACTCAGTCTCTAATCCTCCAAGGCCCTGACCACAATCAGTCTTGTAATTTTATAAAAATTCTTAAGATTGGAAAAGCCCTGAATTTAATGGATGAAATTACTTGTCCAGACAGATTTGTAACTACAAAGAAGGAGTTTTGGCTTCCAGGTTTGGGCTTAGCCATTTATTATGCCTGTCTCAGTGATGTAGTTGCTCGGAGGTTTTCCAAGACTGGATTTCTTGCCAACATCTTGGTCAAGTTTTCAAAAATAAAATTGTACTGGTTTGGTTAAAGAGAGGCAGCCCACAGAATAAATCCAGAAGCATTTAATAGTACTTAAACCCTCAAAATTCAACACGAATAAAGTAACTTGCTTTTAAATGAGCACAAGTCAAATAATATTTATCCCATGGACCTTTCTGGCACTCATACAGTGACAAATTAATTCAACATACATTCTTAGTGTAGGGTGTAATATCTCAAATAAAGCAAGCAGAACCAACAGAAAATTCTAGCTGCTTTGCAACCAGATGCATTCATGTAAGCCAAAACATCTAATCTATCATTCCATTTAACACCTTATTTGTCATTTTTGTATCTAAATATCAGCTTACCTAAACTGTATTTTGTGCATTGTGCCTACATACACACAAACATGGATTATCTACGAGAATACCTGAAAGATTGCACAGCACTAACCTGTATTCAGCTGAGCCCTATTATGTTAATCTTTCCTGTTCCTCATTTAAAATGTCCTAGACCACTCACCTCTTATTAAAATCTGTCATAGGAGATGTGTCAGAAAAATACTGATGAAACATTTTGCTATCTTCAGACTATGGCTCTTTCTTCCATTTTTTGTTTGCTTATTTTTTGAATATAAAATTTATGCTTTCTTCATATCTACAGTCATGGAGACATTGCTCAATAAAGTAGTCAAAAAACAACCAAGTGAGAAAAAATGTTTTGTTTTTTCACTTTATCCCCAGATAGAATAAGCAATAGTTGTTGAAATACAGTGGAAAACTGTAATCAGTATTAATACAGTGGCTATTTGGTATTTTTTCTTCCCGGGAGTCAGTCTGATGATTCATAGTCAGACTAAGTGAATTACTGAGCATAATGCATAGGAGGATGAATGCCAGTGGACAGCTTTCTTTCATAATAGAAACTGTTTGCTGTTCCTCTTCTTTCATTGCCTAAAAGATATGGCCATTTCAAGCTAGTTAGAAAATACACAATCAAATACTTCGGTGCTAGAGAAATACAGATTATCAGAGATGCTCCATCTGCAGGGAACCCAATAGGATAGCTGTCCAGACTAAGAAAAGGATTATGGGAGAAATTCAGTTAGCCTTTTAAGGTAACTCTTTTCCATTATTCTCATCTCATTGCTGCTGAATCTGCATACAGAGAATCATGTAGTTATATATAACGAAAACTTGCCACATAATTTTTTATAATTACTGTAGTGTTATGATCTAAGCAATATTTTTCAACTAGGTATTAAGGAAGGAAGTTTGGTACAGTGCCAAATGAGAAAATGTCCAATAAAAAGTAACACATTATTCTTCCTGGTTTATTTAATTCTTGACAATTTATGAAGCCCTAATTGGAAGTCCTGAATACTTCTAACCTTGTTCCAAGGAGTTCAGGTTGTAGCAGTTACTTCCTTTACCTTCAGTAACTTTAAAGTTACTGAAATTTCAGTAATACTTTAAAGCATGAAACTGAATACAACAGTGTTGAGTGACAAAGATCATTCCAAGATCACAAATAACCAGAGCTGAGAACAGAACTGGAATACATGGCTGACTCATTTTTAGACTAAGAAATAAGTACCAAGAAACATGGCCTATGGCTTATTTTCATATAATGTACACATATTTTAATTAGCTGTCAATGTGTCATGGCAACGTTTGGTCTCCCGCCTGAGAGTGTCTGGTCTCCCACAAGAATAGGACTCCCCACCTGTTTTTCAGCTGTTTCACATGCTGCTAGCAGGGAAGGAAAAATAAAATGGGGCAGTCACAGGCTTTGTCCCTTAAAGCCACCCCTGATTTGCAACATAAAAGCAACATTTTTCAAACATGGTGCATGAGCAGTTCATCTGTACTTCCTAGAAGCAGAGCTTACTCCCAAACATATCACTACTGTGCATAGAACAAGTGGATGTTTATTGTCTTTTTGTTGGTGAACATGGGCATAAACGAAGCTTATGGTGGTATCTCCCTCTTCCCCATATCATGCAAGTACCATTTTATGAGAAGTGGAATGGCTGCATATGAAAGAAATTGTGTAGATGCAAAGGTAGCACCAATTTTAAACAGGACAAAAAAAAAAAGCACTTTAAAGGACTCTCAGCTGGAGCAAAGAAAGAGGAAGCTATAATCTACTTCAAATACAACATTTAGCACCTGTTGATAAGTGATAGTTCATGCAGTCCCAGGAGATGAGCACAATGAAACTCATATTCAGTGGCAAGAAACCTCATTTTTGCTAGAGTACAGATCACCATTTAAGTCTAATGACTTGCATTACGGCACTAAGTCAGTCTTCACTTTTCTCTCCTCATTACTACAAAGTAGACTTGACTGTATTTTAGAAATTATCTTGGGTGACAGAACCAGGCACTCTGTAAAGAAGCAATGGTGAATTTTAGAAAAGAGTATATAATCTCCTTCTCAACTCAGCACATCCAATAATATTGGCTTTCACTGGGAAAATCAATATAGTTTCCTTTTCTATTGTGGTATGACCTCTCTCCTTTTCTCTTTCTTTCTTCTGTCCTTTCCCCTGCTTTCTTCCCTCTATTTTCCCTCCCTCTTGGACCATTAAATGTTAGCAGGCAGTCTGTTTAGTTCCATGAGAAGTCCTGTTGTGGTATAGCATAGGGACACTTTTTCCTGTTATCAAACACATGGATTACTATGTTGCTATTACCTAGGAAAATAACTTTCGTCAGCACTAGCCTGTCAGAAGAATAATACATTTCATAAAGGCCACAGTCATGAATTCCGATCCAAAGCCTGCTGAATTATATAAATAATCCAGAAGCAGGTTCTCTGGGCTTTGAATCAGATTAGCTGTGAATATATAAAAAATCAGTATTGAACAACAGTAGTGGAACTTTGAATGCAGAAGTCCCACAAATAGCTATGAAAAAGATCAGCATTTAACTGTGAATAGCAAAAAGGCATTTATTTCAACTGTAAAGAATAACATAAAGATCATAAAAAGCAAGGACTAGATAGATATAAACCAAAGCAAGACAAATGTAAGTATAAAAGACTACTGGATTACATCACTGGCCAGTGAGCCCCAGAGGCTGCCTGAAGACAAATTTCCCTAATGTCCAAAAGGACATACCAGTAACTCTGATTTTTTGCTCCCCAGGTTCTCATTTTCACAGAGTTTCAATTTTTATAAAATGAAGCTCCTACATGTCTCCAGAAGAACACAATACCATAGGAAATTTGGATTACTTTTAGCATATTTTAGCAGGATTTTGTATCACACTTCTGTGGGAATTTCAATACACATTCTGTTTGCATAATGGTAAGGATAAGAGGAGATGATGGGCAGGAATGTGTTATACAATATTATATTGAGCCATATGGATTTCTTACACAGAGCCATAGCTTATGTGTGCTTATCTACACAATTGCTTATCATATTTTATTCTCTATTTTGGAAAGACAATTCTAGTTCATAAAATGCCCTTTTGCCAAGGATTTTTGACTACAATAGCTAAAAACTTTAATTCTCTTTCCCTTATCTCCCCAAAATAAAAGAAAATCCTTAGAAAAATGTTAAAAAATAACCCCCTCCTAACATTACACAAACCTTCCTTCACTAATGGCATTATTTTATTTGGACTGAGTATAATTTCAGCATTACCATTATGTTTACATTTTGTTCAAAAACTTTGTAATAGATACTTTCAGAACTGCCATAGCAATGTCAGTGGATGTACATAACTGTTGCTCTGATAATATTCCATGTTAAGTTTAAATAATACTATTATCTGATAAGACTTTTTTGAGATTATCATATCCTCAAAAACACTCTTCCACTGAGAGATGTTTTACCCTGTCTTGACATGATAACAGCATTATGTAAATTACACAGTAAGTATTTCTTTCAAGTACTTTTTGCAAAAACAAGTTGTGCAAATCTCTCTTTTTCCTTCACAAATGTATAAAAAATCCTAACCAGCTTTTAAAACCTTTCAGTATTAAGAACTCTTAAAGTCACTTTCAATGCTGAGTAGTTATTCTCAAGAGCACAGAGCTAAAAGCTATTGAGCAGTAGGTGCAATCCACCTCAGATTGGGAACTTGCTGCCATTGGCAGGATTTTCCTTTACAGCTTTTCCATTCTCTCCTGTAATGGAAAATGTTTGAAATGAGGATGGAAGCAGCATTGACTGTGACAGAGGTACACAATTCATGCATCTTTGGGCAGTTGCAGTCTCACTTCTATCTCAATCAGCCTGTAAGTTCTTGTACCTTCTTAACCTCATTGTGATAAAACTTGCTTAAAATGTCTTGCTGCTCTTAGGAGCAGAGCTTTTTACTTCCTATTTTCTGAAATGAAGAATTCATTGCATTGCTTGTGTTGAGAAACAAATACAAACTCTTGCCTACCTACTCCACCTAAGAGAAAAGTTCAGAGTGGGGAAGTTTTCAGATCAATATTAAATTTAAATTCACTAAACTCTTAAACAGTTTAGTACTTTTTTTTAAATCCACAGATAGTACACATAATTAGACAATCTAATATACAATCTTCTTCCATGAAGATTGGTATAATAATTTTTCTTTGTCATTTTTCCATGGAGAAAGAAAATATTTTTTCACATACACACATAGGAAAGTAGAAGACGATCTAAAGATCACGTTTCTTATTTTTGTCACATTATTAGCCAGGAATATAGAGCACACTTTTTACCCCTGAAAATATTGCATTTTTTTCTTTTTCCTAAATAAACCGTTTAAGCAGGAAGAGATCTAGCATACTTTATCACAGTGGAATAAATTAATGGAATGGTTCTTGGTCCCTTTATATACTTTAACCAAGAAGTTACTATGGCATGAGTAACACGAGGTATTCCTGACTAACATCAACTAATCATAAAGTGTCTCCCCAGTGCAGAGCAGTAATTTTCTTCTGCACAGAATTATGCTATCACTCACATAAAGGATATTAGCAAGTCCTCAGAGGGGACTGAATGCACACAGGTGACTTCAGTACCAAGTAATCCCCCATACTGAAGAATCCAAACACTTCTTGATTTGTAGGGGCAGATTAAATTTTAATGAAATTTTATCTAGTGTTGCTTGTCCTTTCATTTTCACTCTTGTTGGAAAGTATCAATTTTACACTCAGGAAAAAAATTATACTACCTGAAACATGTTATCTTGAATGTAAATGATATTTTGAAAACACATTTACATATACTGAATTACTCCAGACTACAAATTTTCAGACAAGAATCTTGTCCATTCAGTCTGCAAAGAGTTGGACAGCCACAACTGAGGCAGGTCTGTAAGCTGTTAGGACAAAATCTCCCCAGTAGATGTCTACTGTGCACGTAACTGAATTGCAGGTAATAAAGCTCAAGAGACCAAGTCACATTAGAGTTCACAGATATCCAAATTTCACCAAAAGCTCCCCTAAATATTCTATTACTGTTTGTGCCCTAAGACACTGCCAGTTTGACTAAGCTGAGGAACCAAAATCAAAGCCCATTTTGGATACACAGACTCATCATCCCTTGCCACAGTCTCCCAAGGCACAGATCCAGCTGGTATGGGCCTAGTGACCCTCAGAGCACACAGCCAACAGCACCAAGAGGAAAGCAAAGTCCTGCAGCTGCACCTCCTGCCCTTCAAGGACATTCAAGGCGATGCCCATTTTAATTCAATATCCCAGCAGTTACAGCCAGGCAGCGTATTTGGCACAAGGTGGGTTGAGTACGCTCCTCAGCCAAAAGAAAATTATTCACCATCCATATTTTCCATTTTCCATTTTCCATGACAAGGCCTGAAAATAGTTAAAAGGGAAGGAGAGCAAGTCATCTTTACTCATTCTGCCAGTGCTACGACATGGTAAGGCTAAAAATTCAAGCGTCATTGGGCCTTAAGAAGATAAGGAGAGGGATGGCTGATTTTGTATCCCAGCAGCAGGAGCATTCAGCAGGGAAAGAGCAGGGATGACACAAATGGGCTGAGGCAGGCACCTTTCTGCTAACTGGTGTATTCTGAAGGAAATAACTCCCCCTTGTGCTATTTATGTGCCTAATGTAGGTGCCTAACCTTGAATTGTGAACTTAAAGAAGATATATCTTCCCTACCATCAGCACTATTACAATGGGACACATTAAACCTTTGTGCACTTAAGAAATCTGAAGCAACTTACTGCAAAATTCCTCATGTAGCTTCCACTGGCACATATAACCCCTAAATCAGAGTCTATTTCTTCTGTAGTATTTCTCTGGTGTTTTGGTTCCCATTTGAATTAGGTCTCAGCCCCACAACCAGATCGATGTGCACATTCAGCTGCTATGGTCACAGAACATACTGATGGCCACAAAACACCTTGTGAATCATTAGTCTGTTCATATAAATAGATCATATGTCTGTAGCAAATCAAACTCCACTATTACTAAAGCAATTAGTGCAGGTAATTGTTAAAAATTATTAAGTATAATCAGTTTCTAGCTGGTTTACATTTGCTATTGCAGCTCAATGGCTAGTGCATTTAATATGGCAACAAATAGCACTGCATGCATTTAGAGATTTCTGACATAGTTCCATAACTATTTAATCATAGAACCATAGAATGTTAGGTTTGAAGGGACCTCAGTGATCATCTGGTTCAACTTTTCTTAGCAAAAGCACAGTCTAGAAAAGATGGTCCAGCACCCTGTCCAACTGAATCTTAGAAGTGTCCATGATGGGAAATCCACCACTTCCCTGGGGACATTATTTCATTTCTGACTGTTTTCATTGTAGAAAAATTTTCCTCTTTGTGATCAAAGTCACAAAATCTCTATTGACCTAAGTCTGCATCAGATTATGATGCCTAATTACTATATTCTGAAACAAGAAACTCAGATTGCATTGTCATGATTTAACCCCAACCAACAACTAAATACCACGCAGATGTTTGTTCACTTGCCACACCCCAGTGGGATGGAAAAGATAATCAGAAAAACAGTAAAACTCATGAGTTGAGATATGAACAGTTTAATTGGAAATTATGGTAAATTGCAAGAGTAATATTAATAATACTAATGATAATAGTAATGAAAAAGGAGAGAAAGAGAGGAACAAAAGCCAAGAGAAACAAATGATGCACAATAAACCTGCTATCACCCACTGACCCTGTTCCCCAGCAGCAATTGTCTCCCAGCCAACTCCCCATAGCTTATAGACTGAGCCTGATGGTCTGTGGTAGGGAATACCACTTTGGCCAGTTTGGGTCACCTCTCCTAGCTGTGCTTCCTCATAGCTTCTTTGCACCTCCTCACTGGCAGAGCATGGGAAATTGAAAAACCCTTGACTTAAGGTAAGCACTACTCTGCAACAACTAAAACATCAGTGTGTTATTAACAGTACTCTCATAATAAATTCAAAACACAGCACTGTAGCAGCTACTAAGCAGAAAATTAACTGCATCCAAGCCAAAACCAGGACACACGAAAAATAACCAGGAAAATCAGAGAAGAAACCTCAAACAGTTTATGCAAAGTGTAAGCCAACCACTTACTGTTTTGAAATACTATTTTTCTGTAAGAATTTCTCTTTTGCTTACCATGTGTACTCTACACCACAGTATATCAGTTTCTCCTCTCTCTAACTCTTTGAGGACCTGTGTATGACTTCTCCCTAATTAGGGTAGCTGTGGATGACTAATGTAGGCATTGATTACAATTGAGGTTGAAAATGTGGCAAAAAGGTTATAATCTTTAAAGCAAGATAAAAGACCAGAGTTTCTAGCTAAGACATATCACACAGGCAAGACATAGTAAAGCCAAAGTGCTGAATTTTGAAGATATGAAAAGGTTAATCTCATTCTTGAACAACTTGCACAACATTTACACAGAGATTTCAGTCTGAGGGACTTATCGAAAACCCTATAGGTAAATTATATGATTCTTCTGCATCGATTCTAAAATAGTGAATAACATATCACCTTAGAAGAAGGTGGGAGCTTGGGGGTGGGAAAGCAAGGCAAAAGAACTATGTAAATGAAAGTTTGTGAGAAAATGCAGAGACAGATTCTTGCATATGTAATTGTGAAGTCTTTGAAAATAATTTCTCTCTGCTGTAAGCAACAACAACTTTTCCCTTCATGAGAACAAGCTCTATCTTGGAATAATAGCCAGAATCTTTTATTTTCAGTACAGCCTACCTCCCTGAGGGGTAACATCAAATCTAGAAGACTCAGTGAGTGGAGTTTCTGCAAAGAAAATATGTTTTTGACTTCCCAGAAAATACTGCCAGTTTCTGACTGTGAGTCACAGGAGATCAGCTGAAAATGATTTCTTTTCTATATTGCCTGTACTTTTGCTAATATCCTGTCACACTGCAGTTCTGATAAAGAGTTCCTTGACTCACTGTTGTCTTTGAAACCCTTATTCTGTGGAGATTTACCATTGCAAACTTGTATTGAAACTCACTCACCCTTATCATCTCTTAGCTTGCCATGTTCTTCTACTTCCTTCCTTCTCTGGTTTAATAATCTGTCTTTTGTGCGAGAGTCTCACTTGGAATCACAGAACCATAGAATGGTTGAGGGTGGCATGGATCTTGGGGGCTCATTGTACAACTCCCCTGCTTAAACCAGGTCATCTAAAGCCAGTTACCCAGGACCATGTCCAGATGGCTTTTGAATATCTTCAGGCATGGAGACTCCACAATTCTGGACAATCTGTGCCAGTGCTCAGTCCCTGTCACAGGAAAAAAGTGTTTCCCAAAGTTTAAAGGGAACCTCCTGTGTTTCAGCTTCTGCCTGTTGTCTTCTCTGGACTTTCTCTAATCACGGAATCACAGAGTGGCTTGGGTTAGAAGGAACCTCAGAATCATCTAGTTCCAACCCCTCTGCTATGGGCTGGGGCACCTTTCACTAGACCACGTTGCTCAGAGCACCATCAATACCTCTACGACTCCTCTACTGAGGAGTCCAGAACAGTACTCCAGGTGTGGCCTCACCAGGGATGAGTACAGGGGAAGGATCACCTCCCCCTTCCTGCTGGCATCACTCTTCCTGATGCAGCCCAGGTCAACATTAACCTTTTTTTTTCTGCAAGGGCACATTGTTGACTCATGACCACCAGGACTCCCACGTCCTTTTCTGCAAAGCTGCTTTCCAGCTGGTTGTCCCCCAGCACATGCTGATGCCTGAGGATCTTCCTTCCCAGCTGCAGGACTTTGCACTTCCTGTGTTCAACTTCATGAGGTTCCTGTCAGCCCATTTCTCTAGTCCGATGAGGTCCCTCAGCACTCCTCAGAGTTTTACAACATCAGCAATCTTGCTGAGGGTCCACTCTGCCCCATCTTCTAAATCACTGACAAAGATAGACAGCATTAGTCTTTTCCCATTATGCTGAACCTTGTAAAGAAAAAAATTACATGGACTTGTTAAATCAAGTCAGAAAGAAAATGTCTTCACCAGAACTCTATCAGAGCTAAGAGCTCCTGAGGTATTACAAGTATTCTACATGGCCATCCTGGGCCCCTCTCATTTGTGAGATGAGTCAAGCACACGACTCCACAGCTTGGAAAATCATATTCCATGAGCACATTGGCAACATCAGTAGGCACGTATTGTTCTTGCTTCTGCAATACCTGTAATATTAATTAATACCTGTAATATTACTGCTATTCCACCAAAGTGAAATACTGAGGGACACTGTGAGGGTCTCATGATACTGGCATTCAGTCTCTCATCATGGAGGGATTTTTGTTGACAATTGTGTCCTTGTCCAACTTCTTAGCTGAGCAGAATTTAATTAAAATACATCTCCTGAGAACACTTGATGACTGTTCAAATAATCCTCAGCTTGCAGTCACAGAGCACTAAGGGAGCTTTACTCCCTGCCCTTGCCCACTCTGCATTCCCATGTCCTTTGACTTGACTGCAGCTGTATGTCTGCATAAACTCACTCCTTCAGATTAGGTCTGACAACTCCCTCTTTGATAATAAGTAGAGCCCATTAGAAGACTGTAAAGCTTGATCTTACCTTAAATATAGTACATAATTCAATTTGATATTAGGACAAACTCTTAGTTGCATAAAATAAATATTGCCATTACACATATCACAATGGTTCCCTTGTTAATGATGCTGCTGCTGATTGCTAAAAATTTGGCAGTTGTCTTTCTCCAGATGTGCTACTTAAATGGCCATTTAGGATAGAGAATTTCCAATCCTGTGCTTTATAATTTTAATAGTTCTAACCCCTGTACACACTGGGCATTTTCTGGAGCATAAATATGTAATATCTTACTCCATTTTAATTGGTTTTGAAAACAAAATGCTTCTTTACAAATACTGCAGGAAACAAAGTGTCATTGACAGTATACTGTTGTCTCTTTTGTATCTTGAAAGGACTGAAATGGTGGTAGCTGACATTGAAAGCAAATTTCCCAATTTTCAGCTGCAGTGGTCTAATGAGTGCTTAAGGGATAACTTATGAGGGAGCTAAAGAAAGGAAGAACTTGCATTCAAGAAGGGTGATTAGTATTATGGGTTCCTGTGAAGTATTAACTTGACAGCCATGTTCAAGCCAACAATATTTTTGTTCTCTCCTCCCCACTGAGGGTATTTTTTCAAAAAGGGTCATCAGTTTGCAAATCTGCATCTACTTATATTGTTTAAAAATCTTACAAGACTCCCATTAGAATAATGGGTCCTGACATATATTTCCTAATTTGCCGTATGATATAACTACTGTGGACAACTATAATCATACTCCAATTGCTGCTTTAAAAAGAGGTTTTTTTAAAATTGCTCTATTGATCTGAGATGTTAACTGCATCTGTGATGGTATAAACAATATGTCCTGTGGGATGACAACATCAATATTTTATTACTAACTTCTTGCGTAGCCTCCTATGTGAGCTGTGGAATGTAAAAACAACCTTTACTGCAGCAGAGAAGGAAAACCAAAAAGTGGATATATAAATAACTTTTGAGAAATATTTAGTAATTTAAACATTTCTTAAGCTGCATTTCTGCTTAAGATTTTGGCTTTTAAACTGCAGGTTTGCTGCCCTGCATATAATTTAAAGGATGCTCATTGCCAAATCAAAACCTGGTCAGTCATTTTCAAGAAAATCATTCGACATCACATTGTCTATTTTTAGAGGATGCTTTCTCATGAACACCCATATGACATTGTTTTACTCAAACAAAAAGAAGAAACTGAGGGGGAACATGTACAGAAGTTTCTGGCCATCTTTCTGCAGCAGTGCACAGGCTCAATGCAATGTATCTAATGCATCTGGCAAAATACGCTACGCAGCCGAAGGCAAAAGGACTTGAAGGGGGACAGCCAGTGTTCATAAATTAATTGCCTTTTTCTCTTCACTGGCTATATTGAAGGCTGGCACCTTTTAAAGGTCAGTCCAAAATGTCCAACCAATTTTCTCTTAATGGCAGTGGGGATGGTGGCCACAGATCATATTCCACTGCATCTGCACTAGTTATTAGAGCACTGGCTGAGGAAGCAGTGACTTGAATTCTCAGGTTTATTCCTCCTGAAAGAGTTACACCAAGATACTGAGAAAAGGCCTAACGAGTAAAAGAGAGAAGTGTCCATCCTTTCCAAAAAGGCTGGGCTGCTGTAGCCTCTGGGCAGCAAGAGACCTCGGGTCTCAAGGTGAAAAGAAGCCTGACTTCACCTTGTGGTTTCAGCATTTAGGGTAGGGAACAGAGGACAAGGGAAAAGTCTGAAGTTTTGTCTCTCCTTTTAGGTCTTGTTTTTGCCTTTTACTCAGACATAATCTAATCTGAGAGGTGGGGAAGCTTCATCTGGAACCTCGATTCCAGTGAGCTGTGCTAATTTGCAGGAAAATTTCAGCATACAGTGGGAAGAAGAAAGGAGCTGTACAAGGTTAGATAAGACTAGATACAGTCCATGTAAGAGCCGGCAACTCTGTAGACTCTAAGCTGCAAATTTATGTGGAATGTGTAACATGGAGAGCACAAACGTGAAAAGAAAACCGAATGTATCCCCAAAGGGCATTTTTAATGGAAAAGTACTGCTTGATTGTGTATTTAATTTCGCTTTAACTAATTAATACCAGTGGATGCTTCGTTTGAAAATAAAAAAGAGGACAAGTGATACTTGAGCCTGATGAACATGATGCCCTTATGCAGAGATAGACAGCCCTGCTCCTCATACACACCAGCACTTCTGTGCTCTGCTGCCAGAAAATACCCCAGTGGTTCCTGACAGCTAGAATAGTCACTCCATGGGTTATAGAAATATGTCAGAGAGAAGAAGAAAGATGTTTTAGAAGTGACAGATAAATTTTTTTCCTGACTTCACCTCTGCCTTCAAATCAGCAAAGTGCATAGGCCTGTAACTTGCAGTGTCTCAAATTTCCAGTAACCCCAAGGGACTGCATAGCTAGAATCAGATCCTAAATGCGTGTATAAATGTATCTTAGGCTAAAAGAGCATCTGCTTAAACGTACTCTTATAATATACAATAAAAACATGCAAAAAGTTTACAGGGTCACATTACTGATCTGGGCTGCTCAGAAAACAGAAAGTAGTTTGTGTTTTTAAAGAACATATACAAAAAGTTTGTGAGGATAGGTGGATGCAAGCCTGACATTTTAAAAAGTGACTACAATTGTTTTTTCGAGATCTGCCATTGTTGGGTGGGTTTTGTTTTTAACTGTTCCATCTCTAGGCATAGGTTCTGGCTCCATTATGTGGTATCATTATGACACAAAAAAGAAACCTAGCATTATCCTCATAGGGATATGGATTCATTATATGCCACAGTGCAGTTACTTCGGGGAATATTGTAAGGATTGTTTCAGCTAGGCAGAAAGGAAAAAAGTGTGACATAAAAGAAAGTGATTCATCAACAACAAATGTGTGAGCACCAGTGATGCACAGCAATGCTGCTGAAGGAAGCTGTTGGAGGTGTTCTGAGACAGCAGGCTGGAAAAGCTGATTTCTGATATTATCTCATTAACATAAAATGTGAGTGCTAGAACAAATACAAAGCAGCCACTAGAAACTTCTAGCTGAGTGAATAGTTGACTCAACTATCTGTGGGCTCTGTGGACTAGGGCCCTGCTAGTCCACAGAGCCCATGAATGCAGAACAGGATAAAAGCAGTGCAAATGCAGACTAGTCAACCCTTGGGCTCCTCTGACAGTGAAGTCAGTATATTCCAGCTGCTGACAGTCCAGATGATCTGAGCTGCTCAGTGGCACAAGAAAGAAAATGCTGCCTGACTTCAGCATTCTGACTGCAGGCTTGCAGTAGTCCAAGAGATAGAAAATGAAATCAAATTAAATTAAATCAATTCAATCTCAAATTGTCTGCAACAAATGTCCAAAGAAAAGCAAATTATTTTGGATTTTAAAAAGGCATCCAGAAGTTTTGGAAGAGTAAGTGATTGATAAAACCCACAAAAAGTTATGAACTTAGAGTTAGAAGAAATCTTCAATGTTAAATTTGAACTGTATGCAAATCAGACAAGCCCCAGAAACAAGTCAGAGCGACTTAAGAATTTAATTTCTCAGACAGAGGTTTCCATCCTACTGGATCCTACTGCAATTCCATTCAAAATAATTACAGTAATCTAAATCACTCAGATAACATTAAATTATTTCAACAAATATTTCACGTAAGGGCAGAGTGTCAAAAGCTCGCCCAAGAAACACTTGCCTTATACAGAAACCGAGTTGATAAAACAAAAACTACCTCATCCTTCCAGAGTCTAGATCCAAAATAAGGACATATCAGGCTTTCAGAGAAAATTTTGTGCCTTTTTTCCCCCAGAAGTGAGAACTTGCACATTTTTCTGCGTCTCCTTATAAAAACCCCATATTTTTGTCTGGAATGCTCCCTGCAGTCCTTCCTCCCACAGCCTCAAAATGTCAAAATTGAGGAAATGACCTAGCATAGAAAATAATTTTCTCAGACAAATGTTTAATGATTAACAAAGTAGTGAAGGTTTAAAAATATGGGTAATTTCAGGAATGGTTGGTAGTATTCTCTTTGTCTAAGCAACGACATATACAAGAGGTGCTGTTTGAAAGATGATTAAATTGGGTCTTACATTGCCCCAAAGCATCACAGATGTGCAAGACTGAAAGGTCATCTGAGTCCTTTCCTTCATTACAGGATCAAGTATAATCAGATTTAATAATCTCTCACTAATGCTTGACTTTCCCATTTTTTTGAAAGAACTTCAATAAGAGCGATTCCACAGCCTTCCTAAGCAGCCTGAACAGTTATTCTCAGAGTTAGATTTTCCTATTATTGCACCTCGGCCTTTTCATCTACAGATTAAACTGATTCAACCTTGTCACTTCAGTGGAATTGAGAGCAACTGACAACTTTTAAATATTTGAAAAATATTATCTTAACCCCCTTTTCTACACTAACGTATTTCCTTCAGTTATCTTCCAAGGACTTTGGGCTTTCTTAGACACCAATCATTCTTTCTGGTTCTTCTCTGCACTTTCTCTCAATTTGTCACTGTCTTTTCTACAAGTGTGCAGCCCAAGGATAAACACAAAGTACAGCTGAGATCTTTCTAGTGACAAGTAGAGCAGAATAATTGCCTCCCATGCCTTATACATCATTCCTGTTAATTCACCTCAAAATGGGACTGCCTTTTCTGCAACGACAACATATTGTTAATTCAGACACAATTATGGCTAACTATCATACAGCCACCTAACCAGCCAGTACCCATTTTGCATTTACATGTTTGATTTTCTTTCCTGGTGGGATTAATTTGTGCTTGCTGTTACCATTTTATTTACAAATTCTTTGTGATTAATTTCAGAACATTTCTCAAGTTAATTTTGAATTCTTACTATGTCACCCAAAATTCTCGCAACTTCCAACATGGTGTCTTCCATGAATTTGCAAATGCCCTCCCTTCTGTTATCTGAGATACTAATGAAAATAGTGAAGAATATCACATCTAGTATCACATTTAGGGATGTTTCTTGCACATGTTTTGAAAGACTTTATGAAACTATTTTCTATTCTCATATTACCATTAATTTTGTAAAAATCTCCATCATTCTTTGTGTAGAAAAAGCTGTATTTGCTTGCATTAATTTGAATCTGGTACTGCCATAGACTCAAACAGTAGCTCTGGAAAGTATAAAGTTAGCCATTCATCTTAGAGAAGTATTAAATATGAAGTTGAATGACAATTAAACATCAACATTAATTTTCACTGATAATCAACTTTGCAGAATAAAGCGAATATGCTTGTAATTTCTCTTAGAATGCAAAATAATGAGGAATCTGCATGGCAACAGCTAATTGCCATTCGTATTATGGAGCAATTCCTCACCTAACTGCCAAATACTCCTAGTTTTGCTGTGATAATTTTTAAAGTAATTCGATAATTTTTACACATGGAAAGTAGAATAAATATTTGCACTCCATTTCTCAGTATTTTTCCTGCCTGCTCCATCACTGCTAAGATCCACACATATAAATTTTGTTTAGAAACACACTCCACTGTTAATGTGATATAAATTGGTCATAACTATAAGGTAGGACTGATTTGAAGTTTAATTTTAAGTTAAAGGATATATTTTTCACTGATTTCAGTTGGCTTTAGTTCAAGTTGTAAGACTGAAGTTTGAAATTACACTATAGCTAATGAGTAGCAGTTGTAAAATTGTGTACCTACATAGCAACAATTTAAACATAATTTACACAGGAATTTATCAAAGAGATTTATCTATGGGTGATAGCATAATAAAGCTACTAAGTGGATACTTTTTTTTAGAGTATAAATCATTGCAACTAATGATGCTTGAACAGGAAATAAACTTACAACATAAGTGATATTTCACCTAGGATATAGAACATTTATAAGCCAACTTCTTTATATTGGCTCATGATCATAAAGGTGGTGGAGCTAGAGTGAGGCTGAATTTTCCTGTAGAATTTGAATGAGAACACAGATGACTATTTAGGTGATTTCTAAATGGAGATATCATGGAAGAAAGAAAGGAAATAAAGAAAGGGAAGGAAGGAAGGAAGGAAGGAAGGAATTCGGAAGGAAGGAATTCGGAAGGAAGGAAGGAAGGAAGGAAGGAAGGAAGGA